>NW_025776174.1:300000-477359 GCF_021130785.1 Homalodisca vitripennis
TTTAGCAGCTTTTCGTGAGAAAAATGAGTCATTTGCTGCACAAAATTTAATGACCTTTCAGGAAAACGATCATGTAGTTGTGTGATCACGGAATCAAGCACTTTAAGACTTCTGTCCTCAGTTTTGCCATAGGATATAATATTATTTAATCAATGGCAAGTTCGTCCATGAATCTTTTTCTCTTTCGGATTCGTTTGTTTGAAGTTTTCTGGAGATTGTGTTCTTGAGCAAAATGATTAATACTGCCCACCATTTTGTCCCATCCCCCGTCGGTTCTCGTAGATTGGAGTTTAGAAATAGTTTCAGACACCACTGTCGGAATCATTCCATAGTCAATAATTTTAGACTGTAAACAAACAGTCACTGGTGACAGAATTTTGATTAGTTCGACAGCAATGATCATAACTGCAGCAGATTCATAATCAAATAGTGCTTTCAGAAGTCCTTTTGCTGATGTTCTTGAGTCCGTTTCAGATTGAGTGTTATCAGATTATGTCTTCCAGGGTTTCTCTTAGGACATCATAGCAAGTTATAACGGTTTTTTACGGCATCGTTTTTGCTTGACCACCTTGTCGTATTGACTCTTTTCAAACTTCTCTACGAAAATATGATGTCTTTTATGTCCAGACATGAAATTGTACAGTTCTTGTAGAGTTGAGAACATGTCCCTTATTTGTGGGCACAATTCCATTGATTTTTCGACAACTAAGGCAAATCTATTCGAACAACACAAAATGTAGAATGCTTTAGGGCATTCCTTGAGGACAAATGATATGACCCCACTAAATGGACCACGCATGTTTCCCGCACCATCCATGCTCTGCCCAATCATACCATTCTTATCAAATCCAATTTCCTGGAGAGTTTTTAATAGCTCAATTGATAAGTTTTTGCCAGTTGTGTCTCCGCTAGTAAAAACGTTAACAAGCAGCTCTTCTGGCTTCACATTCTCTTTGATTTCTCCGAATGTATCTCTGTGATCGATACATCGAATTAGCACTGTTGTGCATTCCTTCTTGCTAACATCTTGTGCGGAGTCAAGAATTATAGAATACGTATTAGTTTCATTAACATGATCCACAATTCTTGAAACAACAATTCTATTCATGAGATTTATTAAATCATGAATGTTTCTGTAACTCAGAAAATTGGAACCAAGTTCAGTTTTATTTTCTTTTGACTTATCAAGCTTCTCCAAATAAAGTTGCGTCTGGGTTATACTTAGCAAGCAATCGAAATAAATTTACTAGTTTTGCGTTTAGAGGCTCTTTATTTCGAAAAGCCAACATCTCCTCGGTCAGATACCGATAGCAGTCTATAACGACCGATAGAACCTCACGGTGATGACTGACTAATTTATCATTTAGCTCAGTCAAATCAGTATTGTGATGTTCGTGGAACTTCTTTGAACAACTTGTTCTTAAGTTCAAGACAACTATCGGCATCGGTTTTACTTATCTCAAATAACCTGTCATTATTTTTAAAACGAAATTTCAACCCCTAGAGCACAACCATTCCCTACCTATAAGTGGATGAGCACCAGACTTGATGACATACAAGTCCATTACTTTGTTTACTTTGTTATAATTAACTTCAACTTCGATCTTGCCTACAGGTGTGATAGGTTGATCGGTATAAGAGCTGAGTGTCAACTCACTAGGTTCTAATTTACACATCTGGAAATGAGAATTGTAATATTTCTCACTGCAAACACTCACAGAAGCCCCTGTATCAACCTCAAACGTTAAGCTTTTACCATTAACAATTAAATCAAGCAGAATTGGGTCTACCTTGACCCTGTCAGTCACCTTTTCATTCATCCTAAATAAATTGGCTACATCATCCACAAATTGCTCAGTGTCCCCTGACACCTGATTACTGTCATCAACACCTTCTAGGTAGTTATGTTTGCGATAATTTTTGGAATTCCCAGTGCTTTTACTATCTCTAAAATTAGTCTTATCTCTATTTACATTTTTACCTTCCCGACCAGCTAACTTAGAACGACACACTTTTGCTATGTGGTTTTGTTTACCACAGAAATGACACTTCACACCTAATAACCTGCACTGTGAACGGAAATGCCCTGTGAGGCCACAACATAAACATTGCGCACTGCCACTGCCACCTGGCGGGGATCGCCGCTGCCATCCAGCAGGGCCAGATGACGTGCCGCCGCTGACCTTGGCTGTCCCCCCTGCTCCCCTCCAGGCCGCTCCAGCGTTGTCGCTCCGTGCTGTCTGGGAATGCGGTGCGCCATTGCCGAATCTCCCCCTCCTGGCCACCACGCTGCTCAACTGATGGATCCGCTCGGGTCTTCCGACTGATAGAGCTGCCGCCGATTTTTCTGCTTGCTCCATTGAAAGCACTATTTTGGTCGCTTGCTCGAACGTTAACGAGGCTTCCGATAAAAGTTTTTGTTTGGCACTTTCACTTCTGATGCCACTCACCAGTCTGTCTCTCAAGTAATCATTTAGCGACGCGCCAAAGTCACAATGGGTTGTCATTTTTTTCAAATTTGCAATATACTCGGCAACCAACTTGCCTTCCAACTGTACTCGCTTACTAAAACGATATCGCTCCGCGATGAAGCTAGGAGTCGGGAATAAATGTTTTTGCACAAGTTGCACCAGTTCATTAAATGTCTTTTCCGACGGTTTATTAGGAGTGCACAGGTCTCTCAACAAACTATACGTTATTACTCCTATCACAGTTACAAGCGTGCTGACCTTTTTACCTGCGTCAATGCTATTACAGTCCACATACAGCTCAAAACGTTCGATGTATGACGCCCAGGTTTCAACTGACCCGTCATATTCCCCGATAACTCCTATTTGCGCCATTATATTAGTTGCAGGAAACGGTAATTCGTCTAATTGTACTTGCCACATCAACTAGTAGCTAAAATAATTTGGTTGCACACTACACTTCCTCCCACACTAATTGGTTTGAAACTAAAGAAAATTCGTACTGTTAATCTCCGTGATGTTCACTCGCCATTTTGTGATGTTCACTGTTGATGTCCAGCGGCGATGTACACTCGGAATTTCGCACTAATTTCCACAAATCCTCGTCGCCATTTGTGATGTTCGTGGCCGGTGGTAATAAAACTGGGTAATAAAATTACACCAATTAAGGAAAACTATTGGACTACATCTTGGTCGGGAGGACGCGGGTTTCACGGACCGTGGGTAAAACTGGACTGGGAGAGAACACTCGCTGCTGGAACGGTAAGGAACGTTGGCGGGGAGAAGTGGCGTGACCTCAGTAGCCAATAGGATCTATTTCAAAAAGTATGGTCTCCTATGACGTCACATACATGTAACCGCCAACGGCCAGATTGACAATCAACATTCCTATCTTAACAAATATATTTTAGATAGCTGACTATTTATATTGGATTCAGATATGTACACCACAAGTATCAACTCTTTTTTTGGATATCCATTGCAATCTACCAATCTGAGAAGAAATATGGATTTTTGATTTTTCATGAAGTTCAATATCTTGATCTCCTCTATGATCCGTCCAACCCCTATAACCTGTGGTACCCCAAATTGTTCTTTCTGATGGCAAAGCAAATATCAAACAATGCAAACAAAATACAGCATCAGAATGTCTACTGTAAACAAGCAACTTCCTATCTTTGGTTATTCCATTAGGTAAAAGACATTTTTTAACTTTTGGGTTGAATTTTCTACCGGGTGAGGAAGGAAAATCTATTATACTTGTGTCTTGCGATTCCAGCTTTAGTGCTTCGTTAATTAGTTCAGCAGTTATTATTTCTGTAATTATTGTAAAATATGTAACAAATATTTATAATTGACTTCCTAGTTATTATAATAGTCGTATTATTTCAGATGGATAAGGATAATATTGAGGATTGGCTGTTGTTGCCAAGCAGTGATGTCTCTGATTTAGAAGATATGTCTGATGATGAGGCAGATGAGCTGGTTTTCAACAAAAATGTTAACGCAGAACTGGAACGCCAATTAGCCCAGAACCATAATTTGGAAGAGGTTATGCAAATTATGTACCATAATTTAACATGCACTTATACAACTACATTTACTTATGTGGATCTTGTTTTAGTTTATATTTATACAGCAGATAGTTTCTTTTGGCCCAATGTAGGCCTATATCGTTTTACACCCTGGAGCATAAAATGTAATACAGCCTAGGCTGTAGTACAATAAGCGGCCATCACAATCGAATAATTGTATAAATAAGTATTGAATTTATTGATATTCATGATTATCTACAGAATAATTACATCATAGATATTTAAAATTCATAGTATAGGTCCCCTGCTTATATATATACAAATCTTAATAGTTTAACAAGAGATATAAAACTATCTTGGTTGTGTGTATTTATATAATTCAAAAAACAAAACTGTAACATTTAGTTGATTTGAACTCTTTGTTTGAAGGTTATTTTTGACGATGGAAGGATTGTGAAGGAAACAGGATTTTTCCGGACATTTACCATCGTTCAGTGAAACAAGAAACATGATTTCTTGTTTCACTGAACGATGGCAAATGTTCTGAAAAATCCTGTTTCCTTCATAATTTGAATTATTTTGATGAATAAACGTATTTGAGAGCTTTTGACTAGACATGAGCCGATGCAAAAATGACGAACTGCTTTGTCGTGACTCTCGTAAATGAAATGGTTACAGAACTGTTACAACAAAAAAGTTAAAAGGTTTGAAACAGTGATATTTGTAATCGATATACGATTATTCTATTGTGGTTATGACCGCTTATTATACTAGTCCTATGTACTAAGTAAGTTTAGTACCAATTTCTAATTTATATGTGGTTTTTCAGTATCCAATTGCTGAAGATGAGGAAGCACAGAAAACTGTCCAAGGGCCAGAAGGTGTAGAAGAGGAGGCAGAAGAAGGTGAAGAGGAGATTGACGGCAGGGTTGAGGAAGTTATTCGTGAAGAAGAGGTTACCAGCAGGGTTGAGGTAATTTGTGAAAAGGTTGAAGATCAGGCAGAAGTTGTACGAGGACTTTCCTCCCAAAGACCGACTCGTGGTAGGCCTAGAGTTAGGGAAGGAAGGCAAACTGCTGCTACCACTCCTTATGTGGAACCAAGGCAAAGAGGAAGAGTAAGGATCAGAGGTATTAGATGTCGAGGTGGACGTGAACGTCATGTATCTCCAGCAGCAATATGGAGGAAGCAACAATTTATTCCTTCAGACGCAAATTAGAGTGGAAATATCCCTTAAGCACCAGCTGATACGATAAATAAATCTCCGCTAGACTATTTTAAGATTTTCATTGACGATGAAACAATTTAATTATTTACACAACAGAGTAATTTGTAGGCCCAACAACAAGGTAGGATACTGGAAGTAATTGATATTGAAATAAAACAGTTTGTTGGCATTCTCCTCTTCACTGGGATTACTCCGATGCCCCAGTATAGAATGTTTTGGGCCAGTGAAACCCGTTTTCCCCCTGTGGCAAATGTTATGTCACGTGACAGATTTGAATTAATTTTAAAATATCTTCATGTGGTTGATAACACCACACGAGTTCCAGGCGCAGACAGATTATTTAAAGTAGCACCGTTGCTCAACCATCTGCAATATGTTTGCAAAAACATCCCCTCTGAGCAAAACCAGTCAGTGGATGAGCACATGATCCCTTTCAAAGGGACCTCCAGAATGAAACAATATGTAAAAAGGAAACAAAAAAGTGGGGTTACAAAACTTTTGAGATGTGGTGACTGCTGTGTACGTGGGCCAGGAGAAAACTTGTCCACAGTACAACTTGGGGTATTCGGGTGATATCGTGGTTCATTTGTGTCTGGATCTGGCTCACAACATTGGCCACAGAGTATTTTGAGACAATTGGTTTTCATCCATTAAATTGGTCAGATACCTAAAAGATAGAGGATTGTGGGCTACTGAGGTGGTTCGTGTTGACAGAACATACAACGCCCCTCTCCAAAGCGACCAAGAGATGAAGGAGCAAGGAAGAGGGTCCTATGACAGCGTAGTTGATTAAAAAAAACTCTTTGGTTGCTGTACGATGGTTAGACGACAACAAGCGCATCACCATGCTGTCAGCTGTTCACAGCGTTGAGCCGGTTGGGGTGTGCTCGAGATGGTCTGAACAAGATAATCGGAGAATTGCAGTTACAAGACCACACATTGTAGAAGTGTATAATGAATCCATGGGAGGCGTGGACATATTTGGAATGCTGATTGCGTTGTGCAGGATTCATGTCCGCAGCAGAAGAGGTTATATGAGAATAGTGCACTGGGTATTTAATATATCGGTTGTAAATGGATGGCTTCTATATCGCCGTCACATGAGGCAGATGGACCACAGCGTTGATTATACCTTATTACAGTTTCAGACGTACAGAGCATTATGTACTGCAGGTGTAGTTTCCGAGAGGAAAAAGCTGCGAGGCCAAGATTCACCCCCCGCCAACACCTAAAATGGGGGCAAAATGACTGCTTCCTGTAGACGAAACTAGGTTTGACAACCAGGGACATTGGCTGAGAAGAAAGGTCGTTGTGCTCGCTCTCTCTCTGACACACACACACACACACACACACACACACACACACACACACACACACACACAAAGACAACACAGATGACCTGCACAAAGTGTAATCTGCCCTGTTAAGCTAAAAAAAACAGTAACTGCACTTGGGGTGATTCTGAGATACAACCGGTTTAGTGTTTTGTTCAAAACCAACAAACAATCGAATTGTTAGGGATTTTTCCTTTATCAACCTTGCACATCCTTTCCATTTTGGTCTTCCTTGGTGGCACTGGAATATTTTCCAGAAAATGTTTACCCGTGGAAAGTCGGCTGAGCCGAGTTCTACTGCTGCCATTACTGTTCGGCCGCGGATTTTCCATCTCGCTGGTGCTAGTGCTGCACAAAGCCCTATGATAAAATCAGTTGTATATATCTTCTTGTTTGTAGTTTTATTGCACAAAATACAAGCATTAACCAAACAAATAAGAAACATGTGGAATGATAATTTTCTCCACCACTTCACTGACCTATGATCAAATGCACCGTAGGACATACGTTTGGTCAACTACAAACTTGTTTTTGTTGTAGCTCACAACACAGGCCCTCTTGGTATTTTCCCTATTACACTTTCAGAATAAGTCACCATTTCAGCAGTGTGCCTAGAAGAAACCCTAAATACATCCCTCTTATCCTTCCAGCGTACTACGAGAACATTGCCTTTTCTCCTAAAAATCTGCTCCCCCTTTTTCAGCTTAGCCTCTTTTACACCTGGAGGTATTTCTTTCCTGTTTTTCATTGTTGTTCCAACAAGTCCTGTTTTTTTACTTCCAAGATCAGTTAGCTAAAGCAGGGCTAGTGTAGAATCTGTCAGTATACAAAGTACGTCCACAACCTGTCAAGTCACCCATTAGATTGTCAACTAGTTGTATAGTTGTATTGCTATGGCCAGAGTACAATTTAAAATTCCAAATGTAACCAGAGTTTGATTCTGATACCATAAACAGTTTAATCCCGTACTTACTGGGTTTCTGGGGCATATACTGCTTGAAATGCAGCCTTCCACGGAATTTACACATCTCTTCGTCAATGGTAACATTTTCGCCTGGGAGGTAGGCTTTTTGGAAACGAATCCGTATAAGTTTCCAACAAGGGACGGACTTAATGTAAAGGGTCATGGCCTTGTAGCCCCTTTTCAATAAAAAGCCTGTTGTAATTTAAGTGGAAAATTGGCCAAGAGAAGCCAAAACCTATCTCTACTCATAAGATTAGGGCAAAAGTTACATGACACTACAGAGTCGGTTGACCAATGATGATATATCTTGGGCTTTTGGTTGATACTCATGTGGAAAATAATGACCAAACATTTTTTCAACTCCCCAAGTGTCATAGTTTTCCAAGAATTCATCCTACTTGTTAGAATTAACTTATCTGTAGATTTTTGGTTTCTCAAGTTCTGTTGAGCTTACAGGTTAGTTTGCTCTTTTATGTGATGGAGTAGATTATTGTCTATAAAATGTGTAAAAAACTCAAGAATAGTGCTGTCCTTATCTAATTCTGGTATTTCAGTTAGTCCAGATTCCCCACAAAACACGTCAATTTCTGGAACATTGTCTGTTTCTGTCCACATATCACTTTCGCTGTCAGTACTGTTTTCAGCATATGTAACATAATAATATACTATGTAAAATATAAATGTATTTTCATTTTATTCATATGAATAGAATATTAGTCGAATAAAGTTAATTTATTACAGCCTAATACAAATTATAGTTTGATTCACGAAAACAATAACATAACCAAACTAGTAGACTAACCCGGAGTATAGCCCAGCGCTCTGATTGGTCGAAAGCAGATCACGTGATTCAAGATGGCGGCGCCCATGTCGCGGTTTGGCGGGAACAAAAATATTGGCGGGAAAATTACCTCACGTGCGGGAAAAGTGGCGGGAACAAAAAAGTGGCGGGATTGTGAAATGAAACGACTGGATATATCCTATGGCTTTACTATAAGAGTTTATCGTCAGCTGTACAAGCCGCCACCTGAAACAAAACACAATAATCAATCAGTAAGGCCTGTTTCACATTTACCCGGCAAGCCGTTAACCCTATTCCTAGCTGGCACCGGCACGGGTGCACTGTTCACATTACGCCGACACCGTGCCGGGTAACACACAGTGTGCACTCCAGCAGTCGTACACCAGCTTGTGCTTCAATAGAACGTAAGAAAGCCGTTGCAATGTTACTTTTGTATAGACGGTTGAAAAGAAGAAAAAGAAATACAGTAGAGTCCCGCCGATCCGAACCCCGCCAATCCGAAAATCCGCCTAATCCGAACACGGCTAGGAGAAAATATAAAATTGTTAAAAAGGCAGGAAAATAAATTAAAACCAGTTATTATAGTAAAACGTAAGTTTTATTTCTCAAAGCATTTACTTACTGACATATAGAAACTGAAATTACATTTGAAACGTTAGATGATACATACATTGTACGGAATTTATACTGTTAATAAATGAAACATAGTACTGTACTGTACTGTATTTATAATGTACAAACCCCTACGCAAGGCTTAGCAAATAATTTGTACTTTAACTTGGACACAATAAGGGATAAAAACGTAAAACAAAACACTGCAAAACCCAACACTTTCTTAAGACCTAAAGTCAGTGATCTTCTTTTGACGCAACACACTAAAACGACTGGACGTTGCAACGTTTCGCCAACGCCGAATGAACATTACGTCATTGGGAGTAGCAGCGGCATGTTGCTCGACGTAGCGTAGAGCGAGGTCAAAGGCACTTGCAGCTGCGCTGTGTGGAACAATATCGGTAGTTTGGGTGTCTCCCTCATCCTCACTGCTACATGAGTCATCAGCTGGGACTCCTTGCACCTGTGCCACGATGTCTTCGTATGTGTACTCCTCGAAGCCTTTGTCATCTACAGCCGTCCACTCATCAACACACTCCTTCTCTACATTTTCGCATCCCGGTATTTTTTTTACAAGAGGAAGAAGTTCGCATTCATTTACCGGTGGAACAACCTCTTCAACAAACTGCAGATCAGGCCAAAGATTTTTCCAAGATTTCTGCAGAGCTCCTACGCTTTGTTCTCCCAAGCCTCTGCCACCCAGAAAATTACATCTTTGATCGTGATTTTCTTAAGCTTTTGGAGAATTGTGAGGTCTTCATTTTCCTCAAGCAGGCTTCGGAGCAGCTTTTTCCGATAATTTTGCTTCAACGCTTGTAGAACTCCTTGGTCCATTGGTTGTATGATCGAAGTAACGTTCGGTGGTAGAAAAATGGCTTTTATATCACCAATAACCAGCTCTAAGTCATCCGGATGGGACGGAGCGTTATCTATGAGTAACAACGCTCTATCAGGCAGTCCATTTTCTTCATTGTAGGCTCTCACGTTGGGCACAAATTGTTTCTCAAACCATTCTTGAAACAAAGCACGATCCATCCAAGCTTTCTTTTGGTTTTTATAGTAAACCGGCAGAGCGTTCATATTCATGTTTTTAAAACATCGAGGTTTTTTGGATTTACCGATAACCATCAAAGGTATCTTATTGGTGGCGGAAGCGTTGCTGCATGCTAATACGGTTAGTCGTTGCTTATCCATTTTAAATCCTGGAGCGGACTTTTCTTCTCTTGAAGCTAGGCTCTTTGTTGGCAACTCTTTGAAATTTAGCCCCGTTTCATCAGCGTTGTACACTTGCTGGGGTGAGTAGGAGGATGTAATTTCTTTGAACTCCTGAAGATACTCTGCGGCTGCGTTGCTGTCTGCAGACATATTTTCGCCAGTTACAGTCAGTTGCCTGATACCGTGCCTTTTTTTTCCACCGATCTAAAAAACCGCAACTAGCCGAAAATGACGGATCGCCTCCCATAAGGATGTTTAGTAGAAGCGCCTTTTCTTTAATAAGAGGGCCGGTAATGGGAATGCCTTTTTGTCTCTCTTGAGAAAACCACAAGTAAAGTGCTTCATCGAGTTTGTCATACGATGACACAGTAGTAGTTTGACGTTTTTCTAGAGTGTTTTCACTTGTAACAGAGCAAAATTGTTCGATTTTTGCCCGCTTCTTTTTCCAGTCACTGATCGTCGCTTTACCGACACCAAATTCAATTGAAAGTTGAGTAGCACTTTCACCATTGTCTAGTCTTTTGAGAACTTCGAGTTTTTCTTTTAACGTACACGAGTTGTGTTTACGTTTACTAGCCATAATGATATCGGATATACGCACAGAGCAGAGCAAAGAACAAACAAAACTGCAAACCACAAACTACAGAATACACAGTAAGAGCACGTGCTGCGCGTATGGAAGATTGCACTAAACTGTCGTCTCGCCACTCGTCACCGGGGTGGGTGGTGGAGGGGATAGGGGTGAGGTAGTGGCAGTCCAATAGTTTTGCGCGCCACACTGTTTCAAGGTCACCGACCAACTCGCCCCGCCCACCACAGACAGGTGGCTTCTACTAGATTCATTACGCACAAACAATGGCACTCAGTTTCGACCACGCGATGTTACCGTACAAAGACAGGAAGCTGTAATATTATTATTACGTTTAATACGTACTTACTATTGTTTATTGCATTTGATTATTGTATGCATTTAATTGTTTTAAAACCACGTAAATTGCACTTGAAAGTTGATAAATGGTACTATTTAACAAAAATCCGCCTAGTCCGAATTTCCCGTCAATCCGAACAAGGTTCGGTCCCAATTAGTTCGGATTGGCGGGACTCTACTGTAATCGAGTGCTCTGGGTACACCCTTAAACGTGAAAAGAAAGCAAGTTGGGCTTTTTATATTCTTTTTGGTGACTTAGAAGTGACAGTGAAAAATTCTTTAATTATTTTAGGATGAGTATTGAAACGTTCGACGCTTTACATAATACCATCAAGGGTTCCATACAACGCCACAACACTACTTTCAGAGAGTGCATACAACCAGTAGAAATGTTGGCAGTTACAATAAGGTAAGCGCATCAATAAAACCATGGATTTATTTTGATTATTTATTGTAAATCATAATATCGAATAGGTACATTAACAATGAGAGAAAAGTACATGTATTGTAGTAAATTAATGAAAACAAAATAACAATAAAAAAGTTATGACAAAATGTAATGTACTTCAAAACTCATATAATGACGTAGTTTAAGATAAAACCTAAATAATGATTTAAAAGTGAAAATCGTCCAATGATGAATTTTCAGAAAACTGTTCTGATAATTCAATGGAGCTTGGAGATGATCCGACTTTTTGGTAATATTGAGCAGCAGTAGAAGACGTAGAGGGCCTTGGCTGTAAATTTAGATATTGACGATCTTCAACTGTTATAATGTCATTTTGTTTGTCTGGGGTAGGCAAACATGTGGTGTTTTTGTTGGCGGAATTAGCATTTTGTTTGCGTTTCTTAATATCAGAGACTGTTTGTAACACCTTTAGCTGGAATTCGACAACTTCGTCATCATCAAATGTTTCCAATGACGAAATAATACCAGCAAAAAATGAAGAGTGCCGATCATTTCGCTTGATTACATTTAGTAGCTCCAGCTCAACAGGATCAGCTTTCCTTTTAATGCTCTTCTGTTTCTCCGGTTTTTTTAAAGAAGCACTATATCCTGCAACGCCTTCTGATTTGTTACTATCATTATTACTGACCTGCCCATTTTCATTGTCCGAATTGCCAGATACCTCTTGCATCTGAGTACGTTTCCCACTGTCTTGAAAACTTTCATCTGTGTCGTGGGGTACAATTGTTTTTTTTTTTCAAAAAATTTAAGTTGCTTGCCATAAATAAAGCACTTCTTTGGCTTCCTCGCGTTTCCAGACTTCATGGATTTTTTGAAATTTCTCTCACTTCTTTGGAAAGAGTCTCGAATGTTAGACCATTTCTTCATAACATGTTTAGCTGAAAAAAATTATTATTTTGTTAAATAATATTTGATTAATGCTCACTCCATTTATATGCAAGATAAGCCATCTAATCAGGTAGGGTTTGCAGCGATAAGTGATTATTGATACACAATCTTTATGGTAGCGTATTTTTGTTAAAGGTAATGATGCTAAACATGATCATAACATGGTTTAAGCCTTCCATGCGACCTACGTTAATAGCTTCCACCCTACAGGGGAAATTTGCTAAACATTTTGACGGACCTTAGTAAAATCATCAATTGGAATATTTACCAAAACGTGCTGTAATATTAGTTTCAAATGGGGTATTACAGTGTTTTTATTTTTTTGAGATTTTTGAGGCAACCGCATCCGGCTCGAGCGCACCACACCCGCGAATGTCTACCGCACTCCCGTCTGGGAATGCCGTCCGCCCAGGATCACCGCGTCCGGGAAACACAGCCGTTAATCAAAGCCGCAAGCAACGCCGTATCCTGGTCCAGTTCCGCTTGGCAAGATTAGCCCGTCCGCCCAGGGTCACAGTAATCAATGCCGTATCCTGGATCCTTGTGACTGGGTCCTTATAAGAGACCGAACTTATTCCATTCCAGTTAGTTGTGGCAGAGGCGCGCTAGATTGCAGCACACCACAGTAACATATCCAAGTAAACTAGTGTATTTCGATAGTTTCGAAATCTAACCCACTAACCTACTAATTAGGTAGTTTTAAGTAATTTTAATACAAAAATTTAGCCAGTACGCTAGTATACAGTTAATAAGCGTTATAGTGTATACTACTATTTTCATTTACTATACAATTCATTTTGGGGTAAATTCGGCCAACGAGAGAATAAGACTAAAAACTTAATAATCAGAGAACCAGACGCACTTTACTCACTATTAAGAAGTCCGGGGATCAAGGTAAATACCATACATGAAATTAATGACGAGGTTCTGCTCGTCAGCTGACAGTACATAAATGAGGTCAGTGAGTCTCTCAGAACGGTAAACGTCGTACTAGCCGCCTATACAACCTTCCAAGCAAGACTCAAGTTGTACGAACACCTCGAAGCCCTTGAGAACCAAGTTTTCTACTATGACACAGACGTGTTCTGTATGTATACAAGGAGGGCATGCACAAAGTCCCCACAGGGGATTATTTGGGCGAAATGACAGACGAATTGTCTGACTACAGCCAAGGCTCGTATATAATGGAGTTTGTTTCCGGTGGTCCCAAAACGTATGCATACCTAGTGTGGTCCACTAACAAGAACGCTCTCGTCGAAGTTTGTAAAATTAAGGGGCTAACGCTAAATTTTAAAACTAGCAAACAATTGAATCTTGAAACTCTAAAAGCACTAGTCCTGAGTAGTTCATCAGATGCAGTAAATATTGAAGAAAATAAAATAAGGCGGACAAAAGACAAAAAGTTACTGTAGAGAAGACTATGTGTTGGAACATAGTCGTACCAACTTGTAGAGTAGGGACCTCGTCCCACGGGATCCAGGTCGGAATAATACAGGGGTCGGGTAGGGGCACCCACGGCCCCGACAGGGTTAAACCGTACTCCACTACCTGGTGGCTGCTGCGACGGCTACGGTGACGACCCTCCAAAGTAACGTAACCACTCGCAGAGTGCATCCTGCTCCAGTTGGCTACGAGCCCGTGTCCATACCCCGTCAGAGATGGATGGTGACGGTGGTGACGACAGGAGTATGGGTAAATGCACAAGCAATCGTAGAACCGTCAGTAGCGTAGCCAACACCGTACGGCTAGGAGTGCGGTTCAACTGCTTTATCGCACTGTATTCCATTGGTAGGGGACTCACGTGGGGAGTATGCGCGATGCGATAGTGCAACATTATGTTTGATCATTCTCTCTCTCTCTCTCTCGGACATGGCACAGATCCCTTCGCAAAATTTCCGGCATTTTGACTAACGCTCACACCTCGAACTGTATAACCGTACGCCCTGAATCCTACCTCCAGGGTGGTGAAGAGTACTGCAAGGAGTGTTGGAGGAATACGTTTACCCACGGTGTTTTCCGGGACTTACGGTGCCTTTACACCCGCCCTTCCGTAGATAGACGTATATATACCCAAAAGGGAGTATGGGAACAAAGCCGATCTAAATTCCTCTGTAAATCGTGTAATAATCCGTTTAAAACAACCGTACGCTGTAGGTGTTGTTGCGACTACCGGTTTGGTTATGGGGTGCCTCCAAACGGTGTAACCGATAGATGTATAGTGCCACCCCTTGCCAATTTGGGCGGAGCAAAATACTGTGAGCAGTTTGAAATGGGGGAAGCACTAATCTCACATTTACGACAATTCCATACCCACGAAATAGAATCCTAGCTAGAAGAAATCCACCACGAAAACTGTCGAACAATGACAGTGGTATATCACTTCCAACCAGGGAGCAATGTACTGTATAGAATTCTGGTATAATCTCTGTTTGGGTAAGAACCTTAACGTGAAGGTAGATATAGTACTTCAAAAAGGAAACTTGCGTAAGATCCAAACCGTATTTTCTTGTTCTCTTTCCAACAACACCTGTATACACATGGTAAAACCAATGTGTACGTGCGATACGTGTGATGTAGGGCGGTAGACCGCGTCACTTGGGCTGCACAATATAGTCGTGTTAAACCGTCCCTGTGTAAATGGGTATGTATGAACGGTGGGGCTCGGTAAGGGGTTTGGACTTGGGCATGGAGATGAACAAGACTAGGGCCTCAAACGGTTCGGTACGGATCTGGCCTCTAAGGACGGACTAAACTCCTGAAAATCCTGGGACCATGAATGTGTGTGTGTGTGTGTCTAATAAATAAGGGATAAGGCATTATTATTGGTCACGGAGTGTCAACCAGTCACTTCTGGACGGATTTCCAAACCCAATAATGTTTAACCTGGACGTCAGACACTCGCGTGCCTGACGTGGATGTTTCAAAAACCACACCACTTAAACATTTATAAATACACTTGTATTACCACCTAAGGATCATTTCCCAACATGGACGCTATAGCGAGAGAACTGCACCAACCGGCCAGACGAAATTATCCTAGACGCAAGGTCACCCTGAAAGAACTTAACGATTTCTATCAGGCCGATTTTGTAGAGATAATTCCACACGCAAGAGTGAACAAAGAGTACAAGTATATATTAACGATGCTCAACTGTTTCACAAAATTCGTATTTGCCGTCCCCATAAAGAAAAAAACCGGTGCAGAGGTTGCAGCCGCACTAGGGCCCATACTAGCTAAACATAAGAGGAAAACTTTCAAACGGACCAAGGTAAAGAGTGGTACAACATCCACGTTAAGAAACTCATAAGGAAACACAACATTAACCTGTACTCCACTCAATCACATTTGAAAAGTTCCATTGTAGAACGACTAAACAGAACTCTTAAAGAAAAAATGTATAAAAGGTTTACGGCACGCGGCAGCTACGAATGGTTAAGTATCCTACCGATTATAGTTAAGGAGTACAGTACATAGGACGACCGGCATGAAACCAAAAGATGTTAGACAGAAACATGTAAACAAATTCTCGACCGAATGAACAAAACTAGACCCATCAAGCCTACAAAACCTAAATACAATGTGAACGACCGAGTTAAGATAAGCAAACACAAAGGAGTTTTTAAAAGGGGTTATTTACCCAACTGGTCAAACGAGACGTTTACAATCTTCGCAATAAAAACCTACAAAACCCGTAACGTATATTTTACAAGACATACGAGGCAACATTTTGCAAGGCGGGTTCTACGAGCAAGAGCTGATAAGAACCGCAACAGGAAATGTCTATCTCGTCGATAAAGTCCTTCAGCGGAAAGGCTCCAAGGCCTTGGTGCGGTGGCGTGGCTTTGACCATACTCACGATAGCTGGATAAACTTCAAAGACATTATTCGCCCTAACACAGTAGAATATAAAAGGTGAGGGTCTACGCCTATAATGATATCAGAGGGTTTTCGACCAAGAGACCCTGCAAGGTCAACACAAACCTGTGTACCTGGTACTATCCTGACAAGGGGAAGTTTTGGGGTAACTACTGCAGACGTCCACCCCACGGTTTCCTGTTTAATAGAAGGTGTTGGAGACACAAACGCCAAGGAGAGTACAGCGGTACTATCCCTCCCGTAGTACTGTTAATGATTTCGGCTAACGAACGGTTCTATAACCGCGATACTTGGATAGAGTTTTAAAAAAAGAGCCAGGAGAAATGCGTACCATTTGAACTCGTCGTGTATCACGAAGACATGCTAAAGTGTACGGTGCGGGACCCGCAAAATCTGTTGTCCAGATTTAGACCCTTCCCAGACTAATTCGGAAAGTTTGTACCATTGAGGAACTCACACGGCAGTATTGACTTTGCTCAAGTCTGCATAAAGATGCTCGAGTACGGCTGTAAGATCCCTCACACTTCACGTTGCATCATCCTTACGGAGCGAACAATGCCAATTAGGAAGCCCGTTACGATCTACAGACACGTACTGGCATCAAAGTGTTACAGTGACGTCAGCTACAACGTAGCGTACGGTCCGGTCTCTGACGGACTGCCGAGAGGCTAGAGGAACGAAGAGTTTGCAGGCGTAAACAATTGTGTCAGAGCCTCTTTACCTCTGAATTTCTCAAGGCGGCTTTATCAACGGTGCCCATGTATTGCGATAGATTCGGAATAAGTCTGCGGGACGGGGTGTATAGCATTATAAACTGTATTTCAGGCGTGGAAGCGGTTCACATGAGCTAATCCGAGTGAGTTCTGGCTACTCAACTCTGACCTAATTCACATACACGGTAGAGTAAGAAACCCTATCGCGCAGTTAAAAGAGTTTATGGATAAGACTGTAGAGAACGACAAGTATACAGTGGCCGAGATCCCCCAGTGGAGGGACGGCTGGAAGAGAACCTTCGTGTTTAGGGCACGAGTACAGGTACCGAGATCGGTATACTTCAAGAAACTGGGTACGGAGGCGTCACTTTGTGAAATCATTCACTTCCTTCGAAAATACAAAAACGAGCATTGTTCTTCAGTCAAGTCGAACTACCTTGAAAAGTGAGTGTATATAAGTGTCCAAAGAACAGGACGCGTCATAATTATTAATAATGGAGCGACACGAGAAACAGCTAACGGCCGAGATATCTAAATTGAGAACAGCTATTAAACGAAAGTATAAGGAGTTCACACAAGGAAACCTGTCCTCTGAAGTCCGTCTGGAAAAACAGTACAAACCCCTCCTCTTGGAACTGCGAAAGAAAACCAAAGACCCCAATATTAAAGGTGAACCAAAAGAGGAGCATGACGAGGACGGGACAAAAGACGAACCAACCAAGTTTTCTCCGTCCGCTAGAGGCCTTCGGCCGTGGAGTGAGCTGTGCTTACATCAAGTACCATGGTTTCCAGCACTTAGAAATTTGTTGATGAAGTCGGTAAACAGTCGGCCGGTCTCGTACCGTACCACCTCGTACTCCCATAGCTCAAACAAATCCAGGATTACGTAACCCCTACTCACAGCTTTCCGGATTTCGTTCATAGTCCACGTCCCGGTCAGTGCTCTTTCCTTACTAGAGTGATCGCAGTCGCTCGATCACATTTCCTCCATACAAGTTCTACACAAAAGAAACATTAATTTATTGTTCATACGTGTGGGGAGAACAGGATGGAACAAATTTAGCGGGAGTAGGACCTTGCATTTGAGGAGACCCTCTACTTAGAGGCCTCTTTGTCTAAATTCCCGGTCGCCCACGTAGATAGTAGGGTGGCTCTTAGGGTACATCCCCTCTTACAGACGAACGGGTAGAGTGAACACACGTCAACATATTGAATTGTTTCCCCCATTCACATTTTGTGATAGGACTTTGCATTGCCTGTCCTTCCCTCGAATAAGGCGTCTCTGGGATTGCTGTTATTAACATCGCTGCAACGGGAACATGTCTCAGGTCCCGAGCACGTCTTGGTAGAGTGCCTGAATCTCTGACAACGGAAACACCTCTGCGGATTTTTGAAGTAAGGCCGTACCGTCAAGGATAAGTATCCAGCCCTAATAGTTTTTGGGGGTTGGGGAAATGCAAAGGTCAGAATTAGACCGGGAGTAGGGACCTTTCTCCCATTCTCCGTCCGAAGCATCCTGACCACATCGGTTACCATTTCACACTGCAGCTCGTCCTTGATTTCCTCCTCACTACACTCCATCAGGTCACGGCAGAAGACGATCCCCTTGGAGGTGTTCAGTGAAGAGTGCGGTTCAACGAAGACTTCCACCTGATCGAAAAAACTCGTCATCTGAAGGAATTTTTTTGGCTTGGATGTAGTTCGCAGCCTCCACCAAGATAGTTCCATTCCTTAATTTGCTCACAGCTTTAGGTTGACCGCCTGAGGAAACAAACGCTTTGTTAATAAGGAAAGGACTAACCTTCGTTAGAGTTTTGCCCTCATCCTTATGACTAACGATTAGATATAGTGGAGTTGGAACGTTCATATTTTCAAGTCTTACTTTTTCTTCCACTTTCCTTTGTTTGATATACGATTCATTTTCAGAATCTGACAACTGTCGCTTTTTCTCTAGATCATTAGGATCTCTTCCTCCGAATTCTTGCCCTAAGGGTGGTGTGGTTGTAATATCCATAGATAAGGTCACCAGCGCATCGTGTTTAGTAGTGCGGGCCGATTCACCGGGAGCGGGCATGCCCTCGGGTGTCCCAAGACCGTAGCTTGGGGGACAACCCTACCTCAGCTCCCCGAGGCCCGGTTTCCATCGATTACCAAGTGGGGAATACGCGCACAACTTGGACTCGCACGTGGCAACAAGGGCTCCGACACCCCTGCCTACTGAACACTCTCTGACGAAGGACCGTAGTGGCTGGCTTCTGAACCAGTACATGACTTACGCCTCGGCAGAGATAAGCTCACATCAGCTCTCACCGACACCAGATAGGGCATCTAGTGCCGGCTTAAGCACTCCCAGCGACCCATGTACTGGAACGGTCAGAGGACGGGTACTTAAAAGACTCTGGAGGGGGATTTGGTAGGAATTAGGGAATGGTTAGGTGGGAAGAGGCAGTTTAACATCATACCCAGGACGGCCTGGGCCTACTGAAACTAGTCAGAGTGACAATCTTTGCAAATGAGAACTACTTCGTCATCTTCACCGTCTACATTAGCACAAGAGTTATGTGCCCAGTTCTTACATCGTACACAGCTTATCCATCCCTTATTTGACTTGGAATAAAAGTACCCACAATACAAACATTGGGCATCATCTTTATCATCGCTTGAGTCATCAGTCTCTGGTTGTATTTTCTTCTTCAATTTTTTACCTTTACTTTCATTTCTATTTTTATGGAGTTTCCTTTTCTTCTGTTTTTTCTGTGCTTTGTCCTTTTTATCTTTATTTTTTTCTTCTTTGAATAATTTCATTCTTGCTCTTTCTGCTTTTGCTTTGATTTTTTCCTCCCGTTTCTGCTTCTGGGCTTGAAGCTTGGTTTTGTAAGGGGATTCTGTAATAATAGCAGTTTTTCCTTCTTTACGGTTTGACCTTTTCATTGAATTGCTCTCAGGAAACGGTAGCACATTTTCTGGAGATGGTACTTGAAAAGATGATCTTTCCCCTGCCACAGCATCTGACATCCAGGAGCAACCCGGTATTGGGTCTGATGATGCTGCTTCAGTAATGAGGTGAAGATTCAAATCTTTAGTATTCTGGGAAGAAATAAAAGGCTCGGTGGGCTTTGTTTCTTTGTTTTGCGTACCGGTAGTGATAGGTTGTTCTCTCACATCTGTTGTGTCCGCAGGCAGGAAGTCTGCTTCACTAAATATATTTTTGTTCCGTTGCCATATTCCGGTTTTTTCAAAGCCTTTTAAGCGGTCGACATTGTGGCCGCTTGAACAAAAGCAGACCCAAAAATGCTGGATATCTGCCAAAGCGTCACAACTTTTCCAGGATTGCAACGTAACCATTTACGGAGCTCGTCCCCGTAATAAACACTCAGGGGTTTGAAAAATATCAGATCAAGCGGCTGAAGCCGATGGGAGGTATGGGGAGGCAAGCATAAGAGAACAACTCCGTTTTCTCTAGCTAAATCAATTACTTCTAGGCTTTTGGTGTGGGTTGAGTGCCCATCCAAAATAAGCAACACTGGCCTTTGTTTGCTTGCCTTAGAAAATGCTATAAACTGAATCGTTTATTTCAGAAAGGGCACATGTCACATTTTTCTAATTTTACACCAGCAATAAAAAACCGTTTGTATTAAAGAAACCGAGTTTATTGTGAATTTTTAATAGATTATCTGAAGAAGTATACTGAAATACATATTCCACACAAATTTCACATATTTAATTTTTTAATTGTAGCCTCTACAGTTTTTTTTTTAGTTTTGGATATGTGCCCTTTCTCCATTAAAAACAGGGAAAATGATCATAAAACACATATTACACAATCAATTTAATGTTTTAATTTGCAAAATAGATAAAACAGTGTGTCTAACTGTTTAAAAAGACTTAATTTTTCCATTATTAGTTTAATCCAGGTCATCTTGACGTGTAGTTGGCCAAGCTATGATAGTGTCGTAGAATGATTTTGCTTCTTCTGGTATGTATTTTTGAACTTTTTTATGTCCTCAATCTTTTTTTCATTAATTAGGTTCTTTCCGTTGTAAGCTCGCTCTGATGGGTATGGTATATGTACAACATTAGGTTTCATGAGAGGAAATGTGCTGCTTACCAATCCATTGATTCTTTCACTTCCTTTTACAGTACCTTCATTCATTTCTAGATAGTATAGTTCAGATATTTTCAGCTTTTTTCTATCTTTGTTTTTCATAGTCATGGTTTCTGTTGAATTTACATACTTTTTAAAGTATTTAGGCCACCACTGATCAAAATCCAAGATAATGCTACTGTCTTTTAACATTACAGTTTCAATTTTCCCTTTTGTGCCATCTTTTATCAAAGTTTCATATTGTTCGGGTGTATATACTCTGTCTTGGTTTTTTATTGCTCTTTTAATAACCCCAAAAGTCATGTCACACGGCAAGAAACTGTGGCCTCTTACGGGAAAGTATTGTTTTACAGGTATTTTTCTGTTGTGGGATATTGATAACTAGGCCCTCAATACCGTGTGGTTTCTATTTTGGCCTGTACACGCATCAGAGAAAACATGAATCTCTCGTGCCGTTTCGGGTACATGTTTGTTTATAAAATCAAAAATAAAGGAAGACACTTCATTTCCTCCCTTTTTAGCGATTCCCTCATGATAGAGATACGTTGTGCTCTTTTTTGTTTTCAAGTCATAGACACAAAAGCAGTTAACCCACAGTTGGCGGTAGTAAAATATCTCTTGTACTGGGATATTAGGTAAAGGTAGATTCTGCATATAGTCAACACAAATACCATATGTGTCTGGCTCATCTTCACACTTTTTTGTAACACATTCTAAAGCAGAATAGAATTTTTTTCCACGTCTCAAGTGTACTATTTTTTCCGCTGCCGCTACTCTTTTTGCATTATCGTTTAGCGTATTGCTTTTGATTTTGGTAGTAAGCTCCTCACATAAACCGCACACATCTTTCTGTGGCCTACCAAATCTGAAGTTGTAGTTTTCTTTACAATAAGTATAGTATGTACTTACTTAACGTTCAATTCTGGATTTATTTGTGTGAACAGTTTGTGCATGATTTTAATGCTCAGCTCAGCAGAAAGATAAGTTATAGGCTTTCCTGTGTAGTGAGACACTTTGGTTGGAAAGCACTCAATGTGATCTTTTAGCTTCTGACATATTTCTGGAGGCACAACATTTACCTTAGGGTTTTTGCCACGTTTGTCCTTTGGTGATTTTCCTACACTTAGTAAGTCTGAAATCCTTCTAAGTCGTTTACTGGTGACAGAGTACAATGCTATGATTGCATTTTTACAAACGGCAATATTTTCTCCTTTGTATGATAAATGATAAGAAACTGTATGCCTCTTACCTTTTGTTTTTTCAGCGGGAATACCTGGCTTTGGTCGAGACCTTTTAATTGCTTTAATTTCCATAAGTCCTTGCAGAAACGAATCTTGTTGATTTTTGTTATCTATGCTGTACAACTCCAAAAACATTTGTACTTGATCATCTTTAGGTATTTTATCCAAACAATTTCTGTGGCACCTGAAAAAAAAACATTTGTACTAAAACTGTCAGTATTGTTATTAAATTAATATTTATACAGCTATACCTTACAAGTAATTGTTGTACATATCACTGATTATACAACCCACAAGTTATTGTACACCTGGGATTTATTTAAAACGATAAAGATATATTTTAGCGTTAAAGTTCAATAACATTTTATGGCTTATGTTTATAGGTTAAGTTTTGTAAGCTTTACTATTGATAAAGTCAGTAATAAATTTCTGGACTCTTGTCAGACTGATTAGTGTAGGCCTTTTTCTGTGTATGATTTAAAAATTATGTAATCCTAATTAATATAATTAAAACAACTTACCCACAACTGTTTTTTCCCAGGACCTTTCCAGGAACTTCAGCTCCTTTGTAGTTTCTATAAGGCTCTCCAGATAACCGAGCCTTCTTAATAATATTACGTTTGTACTTATCATTGTTGTGAACTCCCCATTTCCTCTTCTTACTTAATGGAATTTCTAGACCTTGGTCAGTGTCACTTTCCATCATTTCTTTCTGCTAATATTGTAAATAAATACACGAAAGACTAACAAAGATGCTTTCACCAAATCGTCTGAACAATATAACAAACATTTGAGGTTAGACCAAGCAAACTCAGTGCAGGCAACTGTTGCTCAAGCATGCGCATCTGTCTAGTGTAGTCTGTTTGCTGTAGAAAGGGCACATGTCCAGGATATGTGCCCTTTTACAAATAAATCTAGTTTTCTAGACTTGATGTAACTAATTAATTAAAGTCATAACTGGCTTCTGAATACGGAGATTCAGCTGGAGATTGGAGAAGGGCTCACCTATGGATAGTTCTCTGAAGATGTGGTTGCTGACGTGTGGCCAAAATCTTGATAGTATTGTGCAGTGGTTTGTTGTTGATGTTCAAGTGGCTGTCCTTTCGAAGAGCGTGCCTGCTGGTGGTTTAAAACACTGTTATTGAGATTTTGATTTCGATTTTCGTGGAATTAATGAATTTGGGGATTGATGGATTTGGGGTGGTTGTGGGGTTGTTGTGATTGGAAGCTATTATTTACGCTGAATTGGTTGGAATAAGACAATTGGGAAGTGCAACATGATTGATACTGTGGAAAGGGATAGTTGTTCGGATAATAGGAAGATGTTTGCGGGGGAAGTAGTTGAGGTTGAGCAGTATGGAATTCAAGAATTTCACTGTCATCGAACTTGTGCAAATGTGGCAAAAGTCCTTGAATAAAAGAAATATGAGGACTTTTTTCTTCTAAAGCTTTTATCATTTTTAGTTCAACCTCATCAGGCTGACGACGTCTTTTGTTTTCTCGTGGTTTGGGCTCCGTAAAGGTAGACTTCTTTGGGGGTAGTTGGGCTTCGGGTAGAGTATTATCAGCTTTGTCCTCATTGTTGTCTGTTATAACTTCTAAACTTTCTGCAACTTCCCTTGACTGGTATAATTTATTTTAAAATTGCATCTGGTCAGCGTAGATGTATTTCTTAACCCATTAGTGCACAAGGATTTTATCGTCTTCAATTTTGGTTTTTTTCCTTAAAACTATTTAAATAGTTCCAGGAGACCACGTAAAAATAGTCAAAACTTGTTATTTGTTATCGGCTCATTTAGTCATTCTGTATTGATCTAAGTTAACTGTTATCTCTATGGTGCGGTTAATGGAATAAAACAAATTATTTGCATAAAATTTTTTATTTAACTAAATATTAACTTTATGATAAGCCATAATTTAAAATCTACTTGATTTTAAATTAAAAATAAAGACAAAAACGAATGTATAAAGAAAGGGCGTTTGTTTAAAAAAAATTGAATTGTAAGACATTTTTTGGACTAAACCACTTATTCTTACACTTAGTTTACTTGTTCACTGTGAATGGTAGCCTCTAAAGCACTTCGGATGCAGCCCAACATCACACTTGGATCACACAAATGTTGTCTTTTTCTTGCAGTGCGCGCATCTCCGTCGGGTCTCATTCTCTTAAGGCCAATGGTTCTGGTTGTCAAATCTTATGTCTTGCAGAGGATTTGGCTTTATTTTTTCTTGACTTGATTGCTTGCCATGTTTTTTCAAAAGAATCAATGCTAGATTTCTTCTAAATTTCAAAAGCTGGCCAATGCAATCTTCTTTTGGCAGAAGCTTTTTGTTTAGGATCCAGGCATTCGATACGCATACGTCAAAAAGATAAACAAATATTGGCCACCACGTTGGCGAATGGCGTTGGCGCATTCTTGTTCTATAGAGAGCAACATTTTGGTCCATAAGGTCAACGCCCCCCATACCTTTGTTATATGATGAAAATACCGTCGGTTGAGGTACCTGTACTTTAGCTCTCTTTTCCCTTGACCACCTGCTTGCCATTCCAACAGAAAGATTTTCGAAATTGGTAACAGCAGTTACTACACTGTTATCTACCCATCTGACGTGCATGACGCCTTCAGATGCGCGAAAGTCATACGACCCTCTCCCTTCTGACTTCATATCACTAGGATTTTTCAAAGGGCATTGTTCAGTTCTATCTGACCTCACAGTTCCGGTTGTACAATATTTTTCTTTGGCCAAGTATCTTACGAGGGGCACTGAAGTGAAAAAGTTGTCTATGAAGACTTTATGGCCACTGTCACTGGGTATTTCTGCTTTTTCAAGTAATCGGATGACTATATCGCCTCCAAGTCCAAATTTAGTTTCTCGGGATGGATCTTTTCCACTGTAAATTTCAAATGCATAAAGATACCCACTTGAAGAACATATTGCCCAGTTTTTAAAACCAAAGCGTATGGGTTTTCCTTTTATGTACTGCTTGGCATAGTGTTTGCCATAGTAAGGGATCATGCTTTCTTCAACAGACAATTTTTCATCGATTCCTCCATGCTAAATAAATGATTTGTTTAGAGCGTCAATTATCGATTTTAATTTATAAAGCCTGTCATTTGGATCCAAAACGGCATTGTCGTTCAAACGGAGAAAGCGGAGGATTTGTTGAAATCTGTTACACCGCATACTTTCCGATAGCAACTTTGATACATCATCTTGGCGTGACCAATACATTCTTTTTTAGGATATTTGACATATCCTGACATGAGCATACCTCCAAAAACTACTAATAATTCATCCTTTGTTACATTTAAATCAACATTTTTCTGCAATACATATAAATTACATTGATCAACAATCAAATCTAAAATATCACCAGAAAAAAATAATGAAAAAAACTCTAAAGGAGTTTGACATTCCATAGCCTTATCAGAACATGGTGTTGATTAACACTTTGTGTTTTGAGAAAAACTAGGCTCCTCTGTTTTCCATTGATGTATACGGGCCATTTTTTGTTCAAGAGCTATTCGTTTTGCTGTTTTATTTTTAGTTTTTATTTGTATTTGTCAATTTTTGTTTTTTAGTTGAGGGTAGTGCATCTTCAGGGTCTGAATCGCTCATAACAGAATGTGCCTTCTTAGTTTTGATATTCCGTTGAGGACGTTTCAATGCCGTTCTACCAGAAGAAGTTCTTGATACAATGATAGAAGTAAGTGGACTAGTTATCTGAGATTATGTCTCTTCCAAACCTGTGTCTTGATCATCTTTGCAGGCTGTCTGAACTTCACAGATGCTCCCAAGTATATTTCGACCAAGATGGTTGAGATTGCCTTCATGATCTTCGTTCCGACAGAATTTCAGCGACAGATAGTCTGAAAACAATTTGAACTATTGTAGTACTAATAGGCTAACTAGCACCACGAAAAAAGTCTGGGTGCATAATGTCCTTATTTTGGGACACATGAAAATACAAGTGAATGAATTTGAAAGTATTTTCAAAAACTAATAAAAAAGCAGTTTTATCCAATCTTTGTAATGTTAGTAACTATAAGGGTATGGACACACACTCCCGGTTACCGGGATGCCGACCACCGGGTTGCCGGTAAACGGTTTGTTGTGTGCTGGCCACACAGTCCCGGCGATAAACATCAAATTGTCTCTCAGTTAACCTTTGAGTGTTGTTCGGAACGAATCTTGATATCCAAAGTGAAGTTAGTTTGTTGTTTAGAGGCTCTAAATGAATTACCAAAACAACGAAATAGGGTATATTGGGTTCATCCATTCAATGTAGATGCTAAAGCTGAAAAAAGATATAGAAAATTTTACGAGAGTATTCGGACTTATGAAACAAAGTTTTTCGGCTTCTACAGGATGTCAATATAATCTTTTGACGAACTGTTAGTGTTATTGAGGCGACACATAGCAAGAAAAAAATACAAACAAAAGATTATCAGTAAGTGCAGAAGAAAGACTTCCAATAACTATAAGGTGAGTAAAGAAACATTTTAATACAACTTATAGAACTTACTTTATATCATTACAACAACTAATATTATTTTAATGTCTTGCAATCATGTTAACTGTAGCGGAAAGGATTTTTTGTAATCTATGTCCTAATATTTAGTAAATAATGTTTGTTGCTTAAGAAATGTAAAATAAAATATATATTATAAGTACATAAGTATTAGTTCAATTACAATGTTTATTATGTAATTCGACAGTTTTATGAATGTGTTTTTACTTAACAACTACATTGGGAGTGCATTGATTCTGTTGGAGAGGCGTAGACGGAAGTAGGCGAAGCCGCCGAGTTGTAGTGACACTCCCGCCTGGTTGATCATACTGGTGCATCAACAGCGGTGTTTGTTCCTGTTGCATTTGTTGACCCATTGGTTGAGCTGTGTTGTGTGGTTGATATTGGCTGGAAGTTTGGGGGAAATAGTATTGTTGTTGTTGCATATTTAAATAATTACATTGAGGATTTGATGGAGGCATCATTGGAGGTGTTTGTGATTGACGATTTGATAGATGCATCACTGGAAGTGTTTGTGGTTGAGGATTTGCTGGAGGCATCATCGGATGAGTTTGATATTGCAGCACTGATTTTACATTTCTGAAAAACTGCAAGTTCATCATTTTGAAATCTACTTTTTGCGTATCTGTCAATCCCTTGAAATCGGACAGCATTGATAGGAGATACAAACAGTCTACATCCTCTTCGGTTGCAGACGATGTATCCAATTTCTTCAATAGTTCGGATTGGAAAGCAGATAATTTTTTTTATTCACAGCGGGTTCTCTAATATTTTTGTCTGTAGCTGTATTTTTGTCCGTAGCAGGTCTTTCTTCCACTGGTCTTGTTTCATCAACTTTCTCCGAACCTTCGCTCTCTTGTGGCTGATCAACATTTTCGTCTTCAGTAGCTGCTATGTTACCAGAAGTTGGTCGCTTAGTTTCATAACTCATCAAAAAACTGAAAGAATCTGCATATATATATATATATATATATATATATATATATATATATATATTTCTTTTTTTCTTTGGAGCAGCATCTCCACTCTTCCCTTTATTGAAAACTCTGAAGAAGTGGTCCCGGATGTGTCTCCATTTGTTCTTCATCTCCTTTACTGCAACAAAGAGCACGCCTTAGGGACTTTATATATTATTATGCTGTGTGTTTATTAAGGGAATATGACACTATAAAATGATAATAAAAATTTGTAAGTTGTTTGTTAATTGTATTGACAATCAATACCTTTTTTTAGGTATTTATCAACTGGAATGACATTTAGAAGTCAGCAGTATGAGTTCTACAGAGGCAGGAGTACGATTTTACAGATAGTGCGAGAAACCTGTCAAGCAATATGGCTCCATCTCAAAGCACAGGAAATGCCAGAACCAACAACGCAAATGTGGCTGACAAATGCAGAAGAGTTCTACAATAAAACAAACCACCCAAACTGCAACGGAAGCCTAGACGATAAACATATACGATGTATAAATCCAATAGAAGGTGGGTCAAAACTTTTTCAATTATAAAAAATATTTCTCTATAGTTGTTAATGGCTTTAGTTGATGCCAATTTGAGATTTGTCGCAATTGACGTTGGTGCGTATGGAAAGGAAGGAGACTCGCCGATTTTTAAGGATAGCAAGCTAGGGAAAAAATTTTATTCTGACTCTCTGAACTTACTACGACCCTCTCCATTAACCTGTTAACACCTTATCCCTCTCGCGGATTAACAGCAAGAAAGAGGGTATACAATTACCGGCATTGTAGAGCTAGAAGAACAGTAGAATGTGCATTTGGTATTCTGGCCAACAAATGGAGAATTTTCCATACTCCTATTTTAGTAGGTCCCGATTTTATCGATGACATCGTCAAGGCTTGCTGCATTCTGCACAATTTTGTGAGGGCAAGAGATGGAGTTAATTACGAAGATGCAGAAACACATCCCTTTCAAGATGTCCGAAACATGGGACAAGGACCCCGTGGTCAAGGACATGATGTTCGAAACGCATTGGCTGACTTTTTCATGGGTGTAGGAGCTGTATCTTTCCAAAAAACTACATATATTAAGTACTGTTCTTGTACCTTCTTACAAACAAATAGGGTAAACTATACAGTCATTGGCACTTTAAGATGCTATTCCTTACGTCTGTTCAATATTTTGTTCTCAGACACATGAAAACATATATTTTGTTAATATTGATTGGTTTTTGGCTTTATACTTTCTTTTTACATTCACAATAAATTTAAAAAGTAAATATTTATGTTATGTGGAAGTGGAAATATTTATTTTGTTATTATGTTACATAATTATAGTGATTGGCACCTAATTCACAGTTATTGGCATTCTGTTTGACAGTCATTGGCACACTTTCATATTTTGCTAAAATAAGAGTGAGGCAATGAAATCATGCACACAACTTACTCTAAAATGTATAATGTGTATATACAACTATTGAATACAATAATTATGATTGCATAAGTAGAAAGTTTAAAAAAAATATTACTTCTATAGCCTATATTGTGACGTTAAAATTCAAATAAACTAGACAATAATAGTTTGCCCTTCTACAACATCTTAATAAAACCATTAAATGTTTAATTCGTTGGCAATTTCATTTCCAAAGTCCAAACAGATGTTGCATACAACACAGGATCATGTTGATCAAGGTCCTCTCTGTTTTGTATACATTTTATATGATACAGTCTATCACACATGTCACATTCAACAGGTTGGGAGACTTCTTCGTCTTTGAAGTTAGTCCCACAACTGTAGCACAATCCATTTTTTGTTACAGGAAACAACTTTTTCCCCACAGACTTAGGCTTATGTGATACAGACGGTCCGTTATCAACATCAATTGACTTTTCAACTTTGACTTTCCCACATAATTGATCTTCATAATTTTTCTTCTTAACAGAAATCTTACTATGTTGTTTAGTAGAGTTTCCTTTCTGGGCTTGACTTAACTTCTTTTCTTCTCGTAGTCTTTTCCTTTCTGCCTTGGCTCTTTCTTCTTTTGCCTTTTTTTCTTCCTTTTCTTCATAAATTATTTTCCATTTCTTCGAAGAAACAACGTAAGGTACTCTTTCTGTTTTTATTTTGCCTTTTCTGGTTGGAGTTTCGGGCCACACGAGAACATCAGCCAAAGCTGGACCACTGCTTCCAGATGCTTGGGCAATGCCTTGTGAAGCATGTAGCGCAACACGTGAACCTTCACTTAACTTTTTCTCGGGTGTTGTATAGTTATGGTCAAGTTTTACATTTACATTGTTGTACATTGTTTCACATTTTGATTGTTGAAGATATGTGGTGTCATTTTTTAATGCATTGGCACTGACATCTGGTGCAGGTAAATTAATTTCAGGATCATAGTTTTGTTGTTTTTGTAACATCAGTTGTGTGGCATCTTTGACAATAGGCCTATCTGGCACACATACATCAGTAACAGTTTTTGGAGAGTGTGGATTTAGTTCCATGACAGCATGTGGCGAACCAAATTTTTGAGGTTGCTTATTTCTGGAAAACTCCTCCCACACTCGATATAGTGTGAAAAACAGTGGAGGTTCATTATTTTCCGACACAACTTTCTCTATATTGCGGAATTTTTCTATCATTTCGTCTCCTACAATCCCTTCGAATTGATCCAAGGTAACTACATCTTTACCGCTTAATGGTACAATTTTCATTTGGGTTTTACCAAGACACTTTGTATAGTCAATTGAGTTGCAGTTCCAAGGAAACAAGCCACAGGCTCTAAATCCGTTAGTAAGTGTTTGAGGCTTGACCTCGTCCACTACATGTTTCAGGATTGGTGCAACATTCTCCTTAGTTAAAGCGTCTGTCGGGTGGTTACTACGCCAATTAAACACTGCCTTTTTCCAGCCTGACTTGATTGGTCTAAATGCAGCAACATCTGCTGGCTGCATTATTCTGGTAGCGTTTGGGTATAGGGCTATCAGTATTATTTGCAACTCAGAACACAGTTGGCTTAGCTGATAGGAAAGATGGCTCTTATGCCCATCTACAAAAAGGATAACTGGCCGTGTGATATTGTTTTTTTCAAGGTGTGCATTAAAAACATTACCGATGTACTCATAAAAGACTTCGGATTTCATCCATCCAGTGTTCGAATGACCAATACCCCAAGAGTCTGGTACAGAATTTACAATTGTTGATGGTAATCTATGGTACGGATAGATTAACATCGGTGGAACAATTCGCCCACAAGCAGAAAAAGAAAACATCACAGTAATGGCGGCTTTTGAATTTCCCTTGTCAATTTCATAAACATTTTTTGATCCTGTGGGAGCTAAAACTTTAGAACCCTTTGGACACAGTAGGAAATTTGTCTCATCGCCATTAAAAACACGAGTCGGGTCTTTCAAAACGTCCACCGCATTTTCTTCTTTCAAAATGTCTTCTATAGTTTTAAACCAATTTTTAATATCGTTTTCGCTGACGCATGAGCTTGCAGAAGTTACTCCTTCGGGAGTCCTTAAGGATAGGTTAGGGTGCCTTTTTAAAAATGCTTGATACCAACCGAGGCCTGGAAGATTGTTTTTAAAAGGATTAGGTCTTTCATTTTGTATTAAGAATTCTTGAACGCTCAGTTGCAAATCTTCTTTCCGTCGTGGGAAACCTTTCCGACAGCAGTCATTGATCCATTTTTCAAGTGTATCCTCTTCTTCCTTCGTCAGTACAGGTGGAGGACCAAGTTGTGTTTTTGAAAACTTGTCACTAAGCCGAAACTGAATAGTTGACCGAGGAACACCATGCTTTTTTGCTGCAGCCTTTTTGGTCATTCCATTTCTAACATCTTGTAAAGCTGCCTCAAGAGAATCGGCTTTGTAAGAGAATTTAGGCATAATTTGAACTCCGTTGGTGATCTGAAAAGAAAAAAGTTATTTATTGGCATGCCAATATCTATACATTGACATAGTGCCAATCACTGCTAGGTTACAGTGATTGGCATGCCAACGAGAAATATATATGTGTGCCAATGACTGTTTCAAATTGAGTTGTTAAACAATAACAATATTCATAAAAAGCCCATTGTTTTTATACTTCGAAAGATGTTATTTTGGCTTAAAATAAACAATCTCTTAAATACATAGTCATTGGCACTCCCTGCCGATGACTATATTTCATAATTTTTAAACATACAGTCATTGGCACCCCCTTTGCAGGTTTGATTTTGAGGTTATTTAACTTAAAACCTATCAAAAATGGTTTCAACTCCTTCTACATTACAGCTATCATTGTCTTAGTTGCAAAGATTTATCTTATCAAAGGGAAAATAACATAGTACAGAGAAGCAACTCTAAAGGAATTCACAAGAAGATCAACAGAAAAAGCTTACCTATACTAAAAATAATTTTTCCAGACACCACGTGCAGTCTATCTGCAAACATCACAATACCAATTGGGGAGAACTGTTAAGAGTATCTAATGAACTATGTTGGCATTCAATGCTGCCAACCTAAATCTTGTAATGAACAAAATAATTACAAAGTGCCAATGACTGTACTAGTGCCAATGACTGTATGGTTTACCCTATGTATGACTTTTAAATAAATAATTTTTGTATGTATTTCGTATTTTATTAATTTTAGCCTCATTATTACAGCTGATAAGCGTAACATTTGATGTATAGAAATATTTTTTATCTATTTATGTATAGAAATATAAGGAATTTCATCAACTTCAAGGGGGAATAATGAAGTTTTGGATTGGTAAGACTGCTACACTACAACTACAACATAAAAACTCTTACCTCTGTCATCTCTTTCATTCAGTGTTGCACAGTTTCAATCTTCATACATGGCGATCCCGATCTCAATCCAAGCTCTGTCACGAATGTTTTTATCAGAATATTCTGCTGCGCTTTTGTCCCATAACGCTGGAATACCGTGTACACATTCTATAAATTTGTCTGTATCAAAGATTATCGCAACTTTACACTACCCTCGAGAGTAAAACACGATACACAAACCAGCAGCACACCACAACAGCTACACCACTAACACACAGACTTGACTGGAATGGGGACCCGGCGGCCGGCACTGTGTGAGCACGCACGATAGATATCAAGTGTTTTGTATTGCCAAACCGGTTTTCACCGGCTGCAGGGCTCCCGGTCGCCGGTAGCATGCTTGCCGGTCTGGACCGGCACGCTTTGTGCCGCACAGCACCGGCATTGTGTGTGCGCTCTTCAACAAACTACATGTTCTTATCAATCCCGGCCTCCCGGTAACTGGGACTGTGTGTCCCAGGCCGTGCCACTGTTGTCACCGGCAACGGCGGTACGCACAGTGACCGGCTGCTCACCGGCATTTTACCGGCGCCGATCAGCTGTCGGCGTGTGTGCCAGGTTCCGTTCCCTCATTCAGTTCACTATTGGAATTTGGACGGCCGGTAAAAAATCGGTCGTCCAAAATCGGTGCGTGTCCAACTAGCCTAACTAGGCCATCCTAGAGTATTCTTACATTTGTTTTCTTTTACAGTATCTGCAGTTGATAAAGAACGATTTGCAAGCTAAATAACAGTAACTACAATGTAGATACTGTTTTCTAGCCCCTTAATTGCCTTGATGAAGTTCACTTACGTAACTGCCTTGCTGGGGTCAATAGTGACCCCAAATTGTTTTGCTTATAAATAATCACACACATGTCATAAAGTAAAAGAAACTATTTATTACCATTGAAACCAACTAGTTTAATAGCCAATTGTACATTATTAAGGCATTATAAAATTAAAAATATTTTTTACCTATTTTATTTATTACATTGAAATTTTCAGATTTTTCTGTTATATAATATTTAAACATTTTGTTTAATTAGTAAAGTTTTTAATTTTACTGAAAGTCTCTTGTTTTTATCTTTCTCTAGGATGGTCTCAATCACCTGTAAAAACAAAAGTTTGCTATAAAAAACTATTTGGTGAAATTTTACCTCCAAAGTTACCTAATATTGTTTTAGTGAAAAAATTAACTAAAGAATATAACCTACCCTTTTAAGTCCTGCAGCCATCGCATACAATTATCTGGCTACTGTGCTGCTTACAGACCCCTTTTAGACAGTTGCTGCATTGTGTGGGATGCTTTTGATCCTTAGATCTTGGGCACAGGTAGCAGCGATGACGTTTAGATGCACGCCGTTCTGCAACTTCAGTTTCTCTTGACAGTGTGGTTTCACCTCCTGGCATCACTTTTTTCATGGTGGCTCTTAGTTCTCTGGGAAGATGAATTTCCTGAGAACGTCTCACTAAATGCGGGTTTATTAGGTAACTTCCTAGCGAGAGTAAAAACAGAATCGAGTCATATCCAGATGATTGAAGGAGAACTCTAGCATTAACACCAGCAATATCCATTACTGCGTACCATACGGCAACAGGCCATCTCTAAGTGCGGCGACTTACTGAGAACTGGGCACACTTTTGATCCAGCGAATCAACTCCTACCTTGGTTGTATTATAGAAGTCGATTACCTCAGGGAGTTTGTCATCACGATTTGTCAAGATAGATTTCTCATGGTGCATTGTGGAAATCATGACTACGGATCTGTTGTACTTTGGTGTATAAGAAACTAAAGTTTTGTTAGAGTTGAAAGCAAACTGAGAAGAAAAAACTGTCTTGTTCTTATTGGGTAGAAATGATTCCGGAATTTCCAGTTTGTTTTTTTTAGTGTTCCAACATAGGTGAGGCCGTTTTGAGCAAGTTCGTCCACAAGTTCTATTGAAGAAAAATAGTTATCATCTGTGACATTACGATTTGATTGAACTATCGGCTCTACTAAAGATAGAAAAGTCTGTGTGGGTTTCAAAAACTTTTTTGGATTGCGCACTGTCATTGCACAATAAACATGACCGTTGACAAAATAAGATGTTCTAGCATCAGCCAAAATGAATATTTTTATACCGTACTTTGCCGGTTTGCTCTTCATATAAACTTTGAGGCGGAAGCTGTCTCTGAATGCAACTAGCATTTCATCCACCTGTCCACAGCAATAGTTTGATTTTGAGTTCGAAACGAACATGTTAAAGACATTAAATACAGCCGCTAGTGGATCACTTGTCTTCCTGGCATCTCTGGTTGATGCATCATAAAGCAAAAATAAAAATCTATTTTTGGAAATGGTTGATCTAAAAATATCTCTATCTGTACCATCAGTGGCAAAGAGCGCCGATACATCTTCATGATTGGATTTATATACTCCACCCAAGTACAAAAGTCCCAAAAAAGCATCTAATTCAACCTTGTCTAAATGAGTCATGTATCCACTTTTTAAACTTTCACTAGAATAATTAGCTGCAAGCTCAGTTATTTTTTCATTAGTATGCTCAAGAATTTTTTACAAAATGTTGTCATCAATAATTAGACGCCAAGATTGCAAGGGCTGTTCAGGCTTATTGGCCCTAGCATTACCTCTTATTCCTGGTAATCTACTAATGATATTGTGGGCCCGTACGCGACTGGATGGGGGAGGATCGAGACTCCTTTTATTAGGACAGATTTTCTTTTTCACCATCATTTGATTTTTGCGTCCCAGAATACATCGAACTGTAATACGACTACCTAGATTATTGTCTTGTGCTGTCTGCGGCTCATATTCTATTCGATTATCTTGTGGATCGTTGAAAGATCTTTGAGGAGAACGCTGATCACGTTGTGAAGATCCACTTTGAATAGGTGCTTGGCTACACTGAACACTGATTGGGGGAGAATCCTGGAGACGTCTAGACAAACATGCAAAACGCTTTAAAGGAGGATGGTCTTCAGGAGAATAATCTGGATCGATATCGGAATCATCATTGAAAAGTTCAAAGCTTTCTTGATACAGGTAATTAGCTCTTCTTTTGCAGAACCTGTTAGTTTTTTCTCGAAGATTAGATTTAGGTGGACTAATTTCAGCACTCGTTGATGGGAGGTTGTTGTCAAAAAGATCTATCTTCAAATTCAGTATAAGACGATTCAGGTGTATCTAATTCACACTCATTATCAATACAAAAATCATTGTTATCGATTTCTGAACGAGTGTCATGGTCACTGTCCACAGCAGGTCCATCAGAAGTCTCGGAACAGACTTCTATGTTCGAAATATCATCCAGAACACGATCAATTTCACTGTCTCTTAGTTCGGTCATGATAATATGTATAAAACAATCTACACACTTCAAAAATCTGTCAAAACACGTAAATAAACAAAATTACAATTAATTTAGACTTATACAAATTTTACACGCAAAAAAGGCTACACAAACTTGACCCAGGCGACAATCTACCGTATACAGGAATAGCGCAGGAAGTAACAAAGAGCAGAACTCAGCGCGTCTCGAAGGTCACTGACATTACACAGACTAACGTCAAACCATGACTGCTCCCTAGCGGTTAAAAGATAAACTAAAAACATGTGGGGTCAGTATAGACCCCAACAAGGCAGTTAAGGGTTAAAACTTGTAGTTACTGTTGTTTGACTCAGTAAATCAAGGGTTGGGTACTAGATACAGTGCAATATAACTGTTATATCTCAAAAACTATTGGAGATACCGTTTTTTAACTTAGATTTTCGGATTCCTCGCGGTGAATACATTAAAATCGACCTTAACCTCAAAATACGTATTTTTGTCAGTTACAGTCTTTTAGCTTAGCAGGGAGTAATGTTCACTTGTGTTTGACGAAAGACAATAACTGCTTTGTCAGTTTTTAACACAAGCTTATGTTTTATGTTATGTAAAGTGTTTTACCAACCCATTTGTTTTGTTTTTCCAATTGTTACATGTATTATAGTATGCTGTAAACTTAATTATTGATTCTAATAGTAGGGGAGAGTGTTGTACCTCGGTAACAATGTACCTAGGATCACTCTTTGCTTTCTTGACAGGTGCTGCACTCTGAACAGTAAAATCACTAGTAGTTGAAACTTTATCCACCAACATGCAGCGCTAGTGTGTTTTAACACTTTAAGTGGGAGTAGTCTGGCACTTTGAAAAATGAGCCAATTTCTTTATAGGATGGTTCTAAAGTTGCCAAATATGACTTAAAAATAATTTCAAAACAAATTTTATTTCTTTTTATGCTTTTTTGGGTGGGAAATTAATGTCCCAGCGAAACATAAGCAACCTGCATTAATTATCCATGTGTGGTGTATGATTTACTGGGATATATATTTCCCACTTTTTGGATACTAGAGGAATTGAATGAAATAATTTAGTCATATGCATAATATTTTAATAATAACAGCAAATATTAATTATAATGTTATTACAAACATTATTACTAAAGATAAAAACACTTTGAAACACAATAACGTATTGTGGGGCTCGTTTTGTAGCATTTTTCATCTAGTTTTGGTGGAATGGAGTGAAACAATCCTTGCAGAGAGCAACGTTACAAGTCGGGCAGACCATATTGCTCCTCTTCTCCTTGGCCTTTGTAGAACAATGTGCGCACCTCCTATACTTCTCAATTTTTTGGGGTAGATGTGCACCTACATTTGAGTGCCGAACAGCATTTTGAACAGTCGCTCGTCCTTTTGTACTATTCATTTTTCTCCCCCATCCTCTTCCTGGAGAAAATCCTTTCCGAAGTCTTCAAGAAAAACTTCCAATGAGGCCATTTACAAGAGCAGATCTATAGTTTAGGTGTGTGATTGGTTTGTTCTTTTTTTGTTTTACAATCATGTGAGTACATGATATAGCTATTGACTACAGCTGAATCAATAAAATAATAAACAAGCTTCATACACCACTTTCTTGTTTTCTGAACTATTGAGTAGTTTGATATATGCTGGTCAAAGCGATCAATGCCTCCCATGTACTGGTTATATAGAGCTATTGCCTCTGGACATGTGACCTCTTCACGCACTCCCATATGATTTGACCGTAACACTTTGGTGGTCTTGGATGGATCACACATATTTGAGATGACAGATACTGGCTTTTTCTCCTATCCTTCCACTTTACAACACTGATTTCACCGCATTGGGCAAAGTCATGGGAATGGGTTTCCATTTCATTTTTACCTTTCAAATAATCCACAGGGTATTCAGCTCTAGTTTCTAATATGGTTGCACAAGAAAATGTGTCTTCCTCTAACAAAGTATGCTAAAGCTGGACAGTACTGAAAAAATTGTCATAAAATATACAGTATCCAAGTCCTAAATAAGGTGCTGCAAGATCTAATACAACTCTTTTACCGAGGCCTTGCTCCGTGTTACCATCAGGTTTCTTTCCCGTATACACCTTAAAATTAAGTACAAATCCTGTTTCCGAGCAAGCACATACCCAGATTTTAATAGGTTTTTTCGGCATGTACTGTTTCAGAGTCGTTCTGCCTTTAAAACCAACCATGCTCTCGTCAACCGCCAAATGTCTGGATGGAGAGAAAAGCACTCTGTACTTTGTCCGAAGATGTTGTAACAATGGTCTAATCTTATATAATTTGTCAAAATCAGGAAATCCCTCTCGGGCATTGTTGAATTGTCGTTTACATGCAAGTAACGTAAAATTTTCAGGAATCTTTTTAGTGGCATTACTCTCGCTATTCTTTCGACATGGAAGTTTTCATCGTCACTCCAATATAGTTGTATAGAAGGTAGTGTATGAAATCCCATAAAAATCAGTATGCAAATAAAAGCATGGAGTTCTTCTTCAGTTATATCGAGTGCAGTGTTATTTTGTTGTACATACTTGTTTGATTCTTTTACTATTATTGAGCATATTTCATCATCAAATATCATTTTGAAAATTTGAAAGGGGTCCTCAGAAGGTAACTCCACATTCAATCCACATTTTTTACTAAAAATATATGATGAATACTTTGGTGGTTCAATAGCAGTTTTATTCCACTTATATCTTTTTTGTTTCTGAAATTTGGATTTTTTTACTCCATTTTTTGGGTGATTTTAGGTACATCTTGTTTTCTTTTAGCTGCTTGTTTCCCTTTTGTCTTTATATTCCCATCTGCATACTTATTTTTGTTATGTCTGTGACTACCGTACTCTGCATGGTCTGTATTACCTTTTCTCTCCGACACGTCAGTATACACTTCTCTTTCAACGTGGTCCTGCATTCTATGACTTTACTCTTCTCCAAACTGGTCCGCTTCAACTAGTTCTTCATTCTGCATGCCTTCCTCATAATTACCCCCTTCAACCTGGTCTCTCTTACGTAACTCTTCTTCGTTCTGCACGCCCTTATCATACATATCTCCGTCACTATGGTTTTCTTTATTCACACATTTATTTTCCACCTCTAAATCTGAGCTGTCGGATTCATCACTAAAGTAGAGTAGTGGGAATCTCTTTTTTTCCTACCATCATCAGTTAGATTGGTAGAATATGACGGATCGTCGTGTCATCTTCTGGCCCAGAGCTATCGCTTTCATCACTTATCTTATGATTTATTTGACCTCTTTTTCTGACAAACCGAAGGCCACTTGATGATGGAACTGCAGTCATCGTTGGATCTAATCCAAATGAAAGTAGACCTTTTACTTCATCATAGTTTTTAGGTGATGATCTTGTTGAGGGCGTGTTCATTACCTTCACTCCAGGAGTACAGTCTTCTGCGTTAGACTCACCTCCAACCTCTCAGTCGCATGCTTGTTCTTCCGAAATGTCTACGTGAAGAAGACTGAGAATATCCTTCTCATCTATTGAGTCCATGTTATCTGAAAACAATTAACTGATTAGAAGAGTTGAGTAACAGTTTTGTACAGAGCCCTAGTAATACATTTATCATTACATTTTTTCTGCTATAGTCTACAAGTGGGAGACAATATTTGACAAAAAGAGATTCTAATTAGTGCTAAAATTGTCAGGAAGTGAATACGTTTTATGCAATTATAAGCTGTAACAAAAATGCTAGACATAAAATGATATAGGCCTGAACCTCGTAAAACATTCCTGTCTATGTAAGCAGGCTTACAGTGACAGCTAAATATTAACTTTGCCAAATGTGCTTGGACTAAAGTGGTAATGCCCTTTTGAAAACTATAATTTGCTGAATAGATTGATGTATAATACTGTGTTATCTACCCTTCCAAGTGTTTACAAACTTCAGCCAAAAACACAACCTGCAAATCTAGCCTAGTGTCTTGCAACACAATAGTTTTCATTCCAATCATAATACATGAGAAAATGTATACATTATATCATTAAAATAATCCTAATTGATCATAGATATGTTCTTTAAAATCTGCATTGTTACATCAGTCATCTATTATCGTGATATAAAAAACGAAGATCCAAGAAGAATCTGTAAGTTAGTTGTCTCAGAGTGCCAGTAGGATAATAATTTCCCACTTTTGAATAAACAGCTGACTGGCTTTACTATTTATTTGTCAGCTGAAAAAAAAACTACTTCTCCATAGATATATGTTTATTCATTGAAGGATTCCAAAGTGGGAAATTATTATCCCAGTGATTTTTTTGAGCTGTAACAAATAATCTAAAGCAATACACAGTGGGAAATAATTCACCCACTATCACTTAAAGGGTTAAATCAGTTTTAGGCTGTGGTTCGCATGCCAAGGCAAAAACAAAATTTACCGTACAAAATGTTTGATATATAGTTTTTAATAATTGTTTTTTTGGAATTTAGTGTTTGTGAATTTATTTATTGTAAATACTTCCTTTAAACCACTGGTTATTGGTGAGTACTGTAATATATTTAGTTGCATCCTATTTATCTTAAGGCAGATAGGTTATGTTGTTTATAAAAGTGCACCATCGTGTACCTTGGATCGTATTCCTCTCGATCACAGATCGATACCTGGGATCACAGGTACAAGATGTTACAGTTTTGTTTGTTATTTTTTAATATTAACATGCCTCGTTGTAAAACTGGGAAGAAAAGATCTCCTGTAGATCAAGAATCAATGCAAAATGTTGCAGCAGTGACAGCACCTCGTTATAGGCAAATTTCAATAAGGGAAGCCTGTAAAATTTACAACTCTAGTTCGAAATGTAAATAAATGTAAAGCCTCAGGTGAAGATAATTTTTTTTACAATGAAAAAATAGCATACACGGTAAAGAAAGTTTTCTCAGAAGATGAAGAATTAACATTAGTACGTTACATAACAACTATTGCCAAAATACATTACGGTCTGACCAAAAAGGAGGTTCGAGAGTTAGCATTTAAGTTTGTAGTTGCTAAAAAAAAATATCCTCAAACCTGGAACGAACCCAAACCTGCTGGCGAAGAATGGATGAGAGTGTTTTTGAAAAGACATTCTGAAGCCCTATCCATTCGAAAACCAGAAAACTCCAATTTATGGAAAGCAACGAGTTTCAATCAAACAAATGTTAATAAGTTTTTTTGACAATTTGGAGGATGTCCACAAGCTCTGCCTTCAGAGAGAATTTGGAACCAGGATGAGACAGGGATTAAAACGGTCCAGAACCCATAAAAAAGTGTAGGACCTAAGGGTGTAAAGCAGATTGGGACAATGACTTCAGCTGAACGTGGACAGCTGATATCACTGTCCACCTGTATCAGTGCAACTGGCAACTATATTCCCCCATGATGGTATTTCCACGCAAAAACTTTAAGGATTTTATTTTGAAGGGTGTTAGCCCCTCCAGGCACTATTGGAGGGGCTAACCTTCATTTTGGTCAAATGAAGAGTTATACATCCAGTTCACGAAGCACTTTATCAAGCAAACAAAACCATCGAAAGATAAACGACTTTTGTTTTTAATCGATAACCATGAGACCCATCTATCTTTACAAACGTTGGACTTGGCTTCTGAGGCTGGTGTAGTGATTTTAATATTTCCGCCTCATTGTTCCCACAGACTACAACCACTTGACGTGTCAGTCTATTACCCATTTAAGGCATTTTATAATCAAGGAGTCGAAGCTTGGCCCACCAATAACCCCAGAAAAACAATGGACATCTATAGTGTGGCAGAAGTAGTTGGTCAGGCCTACCCTCGAGATTTTACAACAAGTAATATTACAAGTGGGTTTATAAAAACTGGGATTTTCCCACTGAACAGGAATATCTTCACTGAAATTGATTTTTTATCTTCATATGTAACTGACCGCCCTGTTCCAGTTTCTATTACTAATTCAGAAGCTAATATCTCTTCAGAAGTACCTGCTACAAATCAAGGAGTTGACGAACAAAACAACCCCTCAACAAAAACTCAAGATCTTAGGTCTTCAAAGGCTATTGAAACTAGGCCGATGTGTAACTATTTTGATGAAGGAGTCCCTGGTCCATCGTCAGCAACATCAGCAGGATGTTGTAGCCTCAACACCAGAGACTCACTTCGGTTTGTGTAGGCCTACAGCTTTTATATCTCCAGAAAACATTCAGCCTTATCAGACACTTTTTTGACCTTTCAATTCGAGCATTGTCACTGACACATTCAAGTCGTGAGTGACCAGGTAAAAGAAACTTTAGATCAACTACCTTGAGGGTATCTTTCTTAGCCACAGCATACATAAACATAACTGCTATGTTTATGTTGCGGTTTTGGCCGCCACATGTGTCTGAGTAAGTAACTATTTGCTCAACACTATCAGGTAGATCTATGATCTTTTAAAAAATGCAGGATGCGATTTGCTCAGATCCTCTACCACCCGTTAGTTCGCTCCACATATAACACTCAGATGATTCATTAAGAGAGCATTCGCGGATTGTAAGATTATACATTGCCAATAACCTCTTGTAATATGCAATATTTGTAGTAAGGTAAGGCCCAGGAAGTACATGTTGTAAATCAAATACTAAGACTAGTTGATTTTCGCTTTCTTTAGCATTAGCTTTGTCTTCTCTCTTTTTGTCGTAACCTTCTTGTGCTTCTAAGACATGTAATTTATGGCTGTCATATATTGAGTCACGTTCTAACTTATTTGAAGAATGTCTTTTATTCACATTGAGAGCATCGCAAGTTTTACAGGTATCAATGTAAGGTTGTTTAAACTTATACCCTGTGGTGTTAAAAACATTCCGAAAAATGTCATAACAGACAGACTTTACATTGCCATTCTCAACTCGCATTTTCAGATACTCACTATACATTTTTCTTACACTTAAATGACTTGGTAAGAAATTTTTTTCTGATGAACTATCTCGTCTTGCATAATGACTTTCGTGCTTTGGGTAAATATCAATGAACTGATGAATGCCGCTAATTTCATCATCACTAGTTTTGTTTGGTGGCTGGTGGCGACCCCTCATGTAAGTTTCAATAATGCCGTAAGAAGAAGCCCTAAGCTTTTCTACAAGAATATCTACTTTTCCTCTTGTTACTCCATAAACATAGTTTTGCACACATTTTCTTTTTTACCATAAACGATTACAGAGTATGATACAGTAATAAGCCTGTTATGAGTAGCACAACTTTTATCTCTGCTTGGGTAACTTGTTTTTGTATCTAATATAGCCATTCTTTCACATAATGTTTGGTCACGAACACTTACTGGCAATGAATAGAAATTATTAAATATTTCTTTTTGGATTTCAGACTTTACTACATTATAACATTTATTTTTCTTGCAACACGCGTGAACAGTGTGAAATGTCAGTGGATTTTTTATTTTTCCTGTACGAGTTGTGTAGCTTAAACCTTGATCTTTTTTTCATTTTTCTACTTCTCGAACTCTAACACTTTTCTTTCTTTTTTTAGACAAGGCACAACTGCTGTTAACATTAGCTTCTTTATTATCTGGTTCAGATGTCCCTGTAGTTTTGTCTCCAACTGCAAACTCACTTAAACCGGCCTGTTTAACAGCTAGTTCTTCCGGAAAATCAGAGTCATCTGAATCATCAGCAATTTTACAATCACTGTCCTTGACGATTTTTCGGCGTTTTAGAAGCTGGAGGTTAAATGACTTCTGTTTCCTCTTCTGATTTTCACTTGGGGACCAATCTGGATCTGCATCCGAGTCAAGAAATATTAAACAAACAAAAAACATACAGATAAGTTATTATACAAAACATTTGGCCACACTATGATTTACATCTCACAATACTTTGATTGGAAATAATAACAGTTTCGGGAAGATTATGGATAACCAATTTGAATTTATTATGAGGTATTGATTGTTTTCATTTGTATTAGCACAATTACAAATTAGAGGTACTCCCAAGAATTTAGCAGCCTACCAATGTGAATTTAATGAAATGCAATGAAAACAAGGATTTTCAGAGTGAGTAGAGAATATACGCAGTTAACGATCGATGATATATTTAAATTATCTGAAACATTGTGTAAACCAACATGAATATAACCAACATGAATATAATTGTGTAAACCCGACATGAATATAACCTAACTGTGGGGATCACTGAAGTCTTTGTTGACTTGCCTGTTGCCATGGCTAAAGATGAACATACAACAAGTGCGATTATAACTGCTCTGTGATTTTAATACGCGTTAAGTACTCTGAGATTAAAAATATAGCTGCAGTTTATAACTGATAACTCAACTAATCGAATACCACTTGCCTTATTCTATTAAAATATTTTATCTTACCTGAGGAATATCACATAGTGTATCCGATATAGGCTTATCCAACTCTAATATGGCAGTAGTAGTAGTATTCCTGCTGAGAGGGAGTGTTTTATCATTGACTTCTTTTCATTTGCAGCAGGCCTAATGTTATTCCCTTCAAGAATTTGTTCTCCTTCAAAATAATCTAAAATATCAGAGAACTTTTCATCTATAATCACAAGTAAAATACTGTCTGCTTGTCCTACCAGGCCATGGACAGTACACTGAGTATTTGGTATGTCTGAAAAAGATGTTTGAGCAGGACATTTTTCATCATTGTTATTATTTATAAGATCATAATGAACACTAGATTGATCTTCATAACTGTCTAGGCCTATAAGGTTAGAATGTTTTTTAACAATAGATCAAACATCTCCTTTGTTTCCCGGATTGAGGTTATCTTTCATTGGCAAATCTGTACTTTTATCACTTGTTTTATAAACAATATCTTCTTTCTTGCATATTCCATTGTGGATTAAAAACTTCGACTCACTATTATCTCACCACATTTACTACAAGTCCACGGCATTATAATAAAATGATAAAAACAGACATAATTAATAATGATGCTGATTGTTTACAACCACTTAACACCTCTTCTGAAAGTATAGCCTATTTGAAACCATATGTTTGTCCAAAAGCCAAAACATGACATGTGACCATATCAACCTTGTCAATACTAAGCATAAATCAAATGCATAGTATTTTACAGAAGACAAAACTTGATATGTTAACATAACAAGTTTTGACATCTGCCAACTTATGATGTAACATATTTTTTCAAAGATGTCAAAAGTGGGTAAACCAATGTATCATGTTTTGCCATCTTATGAATTAGGAAGCCTGCAAAATAAATTAAAGAAGACAGAACTTGATATGTTAACTTATCCAGTTTTGCCAACATTGCAAATGTTCAAATAATTTGAATTTAGGTTAACATAATTTTGGTATGCCGACATATTAAGTTTTGACATCTGTTAGATTTCAGGCTAAAATTGTATTCTCAAAGATGTTAAAAGTGGGTAAACTAATATATCATGTTTTGGCATCTTATGAGTTAGTAAATTTTAAAAACAAACCAGGATTAAGAGTTGATATCACCTTCATATCAAGTTGTGGCAACATCAATAATGACAACATTTGACATATCAGGTTTGGGCACGGCCCATAACTCTCGTATTTATGGGAATTTGACATATCGGGTAATGCCATATTGTAGATCTCAATGAGCAGAATCTGGTGGTGCTTATAACTCTATTTCACAAAAAAGTCGACATATCAAGTTATGGCTTCTACCCACAGATGTAGAATATACTTTTAGCATTAGACAAAACATGCACATTAAAAGCATAGATGGACGATTGCCTTTTATAGTAGATGTAGTTTGTAGGGATATTAGGAACTTACAAGTTTTTTCCCATAATCAATACAGATGGCCTCTTGAGTGTCATCTCACTTGCTATGTCTCTTAGCTTGCCTTTTCCTAGCATAGAACTGTTCGGCTTTACGCTTATGAACATCATTCTCAATTTTCAATCTGTTAATATCTTTTGTAATATTTGCTTTTTTAGATTCAGGGGCATTTTTAACTCTAATTCGAATGATTTGGCTGTCACAGTAAACTGGTCACAAATTCTACAGGTATCCGTACGAGGATATCCAAAAGAAATATTAAAGCTTTCACAAAATATTTTTCTGTAGGATTCATATGATACACTGCATGTAGAAAATTTTTCTAGAAACATCATGTGCATTTTTGCAAAGTTTAACTCCTCAGATAAGTATACTTTAGATGAGTCATGTAATCCATAATGACTGCTTCGTCCTTTAAAAGATGATATATGAGTTTTTACACGGTCTACTTCTTCATCCGTTAGTTTATTAGGCCTATTATTATGACTACCGCGTTTGTCTTTTGGGGACAATCCAGTAAGTTTTAACGACCGGACAAGGTATTCTGGTTTTTTTTTTGCTAATGCCACGTATAGCAATAAAGGCCTTCTTACACACAATTAGCTCTTTCATCTTGCCGTCAATCAAACCACGAACTTTGTATTTATACACTGTTTAATATCACTTAGGTGACATTTTAATTATTACTTATTAATTAGGATTTAATAGGATTTAAATAATACGGCACATGTTCACAACACAATGTATTCTTCCAACCATCTTCTTCAATCTATCTTACGTGGAGCTGTGTGCGATTACAATACTGGTACACTGCCACATTCATATCAATATAGATATGTACTATATAAAATATACAACATATTACCAATATGGAACATACACTGTCTCACATTTTCGTGCATTTTCATTTTCTGTAGGACGGATTATAGGAAGGACAGTAATTAGACCACAAAGATGAGTTTTGTAGGTCATGGCTCTCGAGAAGGTTGGAAGTTTTTAAGGGGGGTAGTACACTTTTCCGCTTGCATTTACAAATTTATTTCTTGTGCAACTACTGATATACCTACAAATATGAAATTTTGTGGGTAAGTTAGATAAATACTTCAGTTTGTTTTAAAACGATTTTTAATAAAATATTTTATACTATTACTGAGTTATAAATTTTTCTGTTTTTTTACGTAGCTTACTTATTAACATAATTGTAACGCTCAAATTAAAGTTTCACACATAAATTTGGTATCATTATGTTTGTTAGACCTAGGGCTATGGCATGAACTAAGGATATTGGTCTAATGTTAAAATAAATAATAAAAAAAATTAAATTACAAAATAAACATAATTGATTTAAAAAAACATTTATTTACCTTAATAAATTGAGTTACATTGATATTCATTTCTGGTAATCCTAGTTTATGCTATAGCTAATGATGTTATAAACATCCCCTGAAAATTTGGTAAAGATATCTTGAATACTTTTTGAGAAATCGTGTAAATAGTAGGCAAAAAAGTAACTTTCGGAAAACCACTGTTAAAGTTAAACTATTAAAAATTATGTTTTAACTTACATTAAAAAGACCCTGCTGCATATGTTACACCCTCTACTTCTTAAAATCTCCTTTGCTGGTCTAGTCTCAATCTCCTTCTGGCTCTTCTGGCTTCCAAACTTAGATTTTCGAATTTCTTTAGCAATGCGCGCACACGGATCTCATCAAAATTTCTCAACAATTCTTCACAGAAAGTTCCCGGAGTCATGGATAAATGAGTAAGAACCTTTAACCTACCTAAATGCCCTTCATTATAAATCAAAGATACTTCATGTGCTGCAATATTTAAAACTGTTCTTCCAGCAAAACCTTTTTTAGGGCAGATGTTCCAAAGCACATTGTTGTATGACTCGTTAGCGTTTTGGGTCTTTCCTTTTAAACATCTTCTTAAAAGTTCAGGCTTTGTCAGATCTACGAATATTGGTTTAATGAAATCCATTACAGGGTATGGTATTGTATTTTTATGTTTAAAAGTTGTTATTGAGTCATTAGATATAGCCTGCTGGTACTTACACCAAGATTGTGGGCCAGCCGGACAGAAATGGTGAAGTGGTTTCTCATCCGAACTTGCCTTGTGGTTCCATACTGCCCAAGCAGCCTTTCTCATTGATACCAAGTAATTGGGATTGGCTCTAATAGCTTTACCAAAGCACACACCTAGTTGATCAATTACAGAGTCTGTCAATCTATTTTCGATTACTTGACACTGAAAACGTAAATGTTGACACTAATCTTCACTCAAGTAATGTAAACAAACAATACAGTGAACCAAAGCCATAGGTCTGTAAAATAAAAATAAGAAAACAAACTACAGATTGTAAAGCAAAACACTACCTACTATCAATGTATACTGTATGAAAACTAAATCTAAAAACAAGAGGAGTGTACAAGATTTGGATTTTGTACAAAAAGCTTCATGTATTGATTTCTTTTTTTTTGTCATAATTCAGCTAAAAATCAAGATACCATCATAATATTTTTACTGTATTGATCAGAACAAACCAGTAAACAATTATAATGAAAAAATAAATAATGAAATTTTTGACATTTAACACTCCAGTGGTCACGCGGGGTAATCTATTACCCCAGCGAGTTTGTTTTTATCGCCCTTGTCAGTTGGCATCACTGTTGACCTTGGGCGGCTCAGTACCTTACCCCCTACTCCTCAACAATCTGACAGTGTAATTTCAACTCCTGTTGTAGTGCGGTTCTGTCTTTATTAATGTTTTACTAGACTTCCGCGCGGGCTGAGGTACATAGTTACCCCGCGCGACTACTCGCGATACTGATTTTTTCGAGTGAGTGTGAATAACTCAAGTAGTATTTTGTTTATATTCTAACTTTTAACTGGCTTTATCATGAACGAAAGTGACAGAGAACAGTTACGTTTGTGGTTAGAAGAAACGGAAAGTGATGGTGAGAGTGTTTTGGGCATAGAAGACCCTGACGAAGCTGAAGAAGACAATATTGAAACAAATATTCAAAGATCAGACGAAGACAATGAAGGAAGTGATTTAGAACATGAATTCAGTGGTGATGACGGTGTTCGAAATTACTTGTTGGCTGAAGATATGGAGCAGGAAGATGGAGGAGTTGTGGAAGCAGGCCTTTTGGACAATTGTGAGTTTTATATTGGTAAATATAGAGAAACTAGGTGGTACGTAGAGCCACATATGGCTCGTACATCTCGCACTCAATCCCACAATATAATACCTCATTTTACCGGCCTGGTCCTACAGGTAGAGCAAAAAAAGCGAAAACACCCATACAGTCCATTGAATGCATTTTCGATCAAGAAATTATAGACAAGATAGTTACATACACCAATATATACATTGAGAAAATCATCGCAAAATTTGGACGAATACGGGATGCAAAACCAACAACTTACTACAACAGCAAGTAAAATAAATATATCGAAAAAATCACTCAAGTTGGATGCTATAATTCGGTGTTAACAGCAATTTTCGATATACATGAAACAAATATATCATCTTGGTCTGCCTAAAAAATTGTTAAAACTATCATTATATGTCAAATTTTATTTGGGGTAATAAATTACCCCGCGCGACTACTCCTGTCACGTTGTGGGGCGCGACCACTGGAGTGTTAAAGGTGTACTACCCCCCTTAAGTATTTCAATTCTTGTTTCATTTGTTACCAATTCAAAATATTTTAGATGAAACGGCAGTTTTGACCTGGATCATGACTCATAAGTTTCATTTTCTTACTCACTTCCTTCATCCTTCCAATAGACTTTCTTTTTTTGCTGTCATTTCCATACTGTTTTACCACCTCATCATCACTAGCTTCATTTCCTTCCACATTTTGAAACTACACAACACTATAAGTAAGTAAAAAAGCACTGGATTTTACAAGAATATAAAAGGTTATGTGACAGGAAACTATAGGGAGTAGTACGAATTCTCACCACCAGGTGAGAGAACACTCTGCAATAAGCCCCTTTTTCCCGAGGACATTGATTTTTAACCTTGTATTTTCTCCTTTACCAATTAGAAATTACTTCATAATATTTGTTTACATATGTTTGGTTGCTATGGATACATCCAATAGTGTAGTGGCTTCAATATTTAAAAAAATACAATGAGCCCCTTTTTCCCGTGTACCCTTCAAATGGATTATGAGTAATTATAAGTATAATGTAATTGTTTTTTAAAGCAACTGCAGGAATAAATGAAAGCAACTGAATAATTTTCCATAACAAAAATTAAAATATGTGGGATCTCCGTATGCCTCTAGTTACTTAACCCTTTCAGTCCCAGACATTGTGATTTTCGAGGGAAAAAAATCAAACTCTTAAAACTAAGTTGTTCTAAGTAAAAATATACCAAAAAAGTTTTTTTTAAATTTTTTTGTTATATTTACTAAATATAAGATGTCCATGATCATGGACAATGTGACTAAAAGGGCATGGTGTTATATTTAGAAATAAAGCAATAATCGTGCTGAAAATGTCTTTATTGCTCAAGGAAACATACAACCGTCCTGGGTATGACGTTAAACTGCCTTTCCCATCCTTTCCCGTATCCTTAATCCTATCCATCCCTACTCACTCCTTTTCGACTGTTCCGCTTCGTCACCCGCTGGGAGTGCCCCAGCCCTAATCAAGGAGTGCCTTCTTGTTAGCGTGCTGGGGCTGATGTGCGCTTGCGCTGCCGACGCGTCAGTGACGATACGGATCTGAGACCAGCCACGTCAGTCCTTGGTCAGGAAGTGTGCAGTGAGCAGAGATGTCGGAGTCTCTGCTGCTACGTGCGAGCCCGAGTCGTGCGCGAATTCCCGTCTCGGTTAAACGAGCTAACACCAGGCCCCGGGGAACTGGGGTAGGGTCTGTTTGTTCAAGGACCCGAGGGCACGCCCGTTCCTCGTGTTTCGGCCCGCACCTCTCCACACAAAGCGCTGGTTAACTTTCTATGGATACCTCCCCAACTCCAAGGCACAGTGTAATAACAGAGATTGCGAAAGTAATCTGAAAAGACCATCACCCGACTCCATGCAAGAAGAGGACAGCAAACAAAGAAGAATAGACCAAAATGACGAGGCCTATGCAACAAACACTCCACTGTTCCTAGTTTTCAAGTCGAGAGATGAAAGAAACCCTCTATCCAAAGCTAGCCCCTTCCTTATTAACAAGGCAATTGTAGGAGCAGGAGGCCAGCCAAACTCCATTAAGAAACTTCGAGATGGAACTGTTCTGGTGGAAGCGGTTGATAGTAAACAATCGAAACAACTACTGAAGATGACCTCATTCTTTGATCAATTTCAAGTAGTAGTTCAACCCCATAGTACCCTGAACTCTTCAAAGGGTATCGTTTTCAGTAGGGAGCTGCTTGAATGCAATCTAGATGAGGTAAAAGAAGAACTTAAACCTAGTTTCGTAACTGATATCGTCAGAATAACCCGGATGGAAGGAACGAATCAAATCGCAACTCCCGGGCATATCCTAACCTTCAACTTACCCCACCCTCCGGAGACTATTAAGGCAGGATATCTTGTTCTTTCTGTACGTCCGTACTTTCGAAACCCACAGCGATGTTTTCGATGTCAGAAGTTCGGACATTCTAGTAAAGTATGCCAAAACCAAGAACTGTGCGTACAATGCGGTAAGGAAGACCACAATGAAAAGACATGCAACATAGAACCCTTCTGCGTTAACTGCAAAGGAAAACACTCCGCAGCCTCAAGAAATTGTAAGATATACCTAGAAGAAAAGGAGGTAATAAAGATTGCCACAGTTAACAAGCTGTCATTCGTGGATGCTCGCAAAGAGTATAGGAGACGAACAGCTCAACTGCCGAAGAAAGATGTGTCTTACGCAAAAGCTGCTGCCTCGACAACCCGAGATACTCCTTCCTGTTCTCATTGTTCTTCCTTGGAGGCGATGGTTGAAGCCCTGACACAACAAATGGCAAATGTGATTAGTTTACTCTCGGCTAACTTCAATCCAATCCCCCAAGTACAACAGAAGCTACTTCCAGCGAAGACATCCGACGATCCTCGTCTACAGAGCACTAGAGCAAAATTCCTAAAAACACCAAACGTAAAAACTAATGTATCCGAGAAACTAAAGCCTCAACAGCAAACGCCAGCTGAAAGAAAAGCGCTCAACGACAAACTAAAACTGAGTATTAAAAGTAAGATTGACAACCGCTCCCAAGGATCACCAAACACTTCCACACATTCCCGTTTTTCATCCCAATCAAGTGTTATGGAGGAGGACGAGATTGTGGATGAACAAACCTTAGAAACAGAATTCAAGACAGTCACAGGTAAATTTAAAAATCCACAATTCACAAAAACCAGAAATAAAATAACTTTTTTTAAATAACAAATAAATGTTTTCAATACTCCAATGGAACATAAACGGATTAAAATCACGCGTTGAAGAATTAAAACATCTTCTTCAGGAGTCAAAGCCAAGTGTAGTCTGCATCCAGGAAACTAAACTTCACTGGGCAAATCATTTTTCCTTGAAGGGTTTCGATATTTATCGTTACGATAACCTCCACAACATTAATGCATGTGGGGGTACAGCTATTTTCGTAGATGCAACAATTGGCGCAAAAGAAGTGAACTTAAACACTTCCCTGCAAGCTTCATGTATCTCCATTTCGGTTCCTTTTAAAATAAATATATGTTCTGTATATTTTCCACCTCCACCATTCGTTCTCGACAGACAAGAGCTGTCAGACCTGATTAATCAGTTGCCCCGTCCATTTCTCATGATTGGTGATTTCAACGCTCATCACCATTTTTGGGGATCTAATACCTGTTCCTCAAGAGGCAACTTGGTTGTCAGAATCTGCGACGAAGCCAACTTGGTTGTATTAAATAACGGCTCCCCTACATATTTATGCCCTCGAACTGGATCTTGGTCTGTCATCGATTTATCGATTTGCAGCCCGGGTCTTGCACATAGAATAGACTGGCAGCTAATCACGGATTTACATGGAAGCGACCATGTTCCAATCCTGATTAGCTTTCCGGATATGGTGATACAAAGAAACAGGAGACCGAAATGGATTATTAAAAAAGCCGATTGGAATAAATTTAACGAAACCATAATAACCCCAGAAATAAATATTCCATTGGATATTGAAACCGCAGTCACTAACATAAATAATTCTATATTGCATGCAGCTCAGGACAGTATACCTATATCTTCTAGTACACCGAAGCGGAACTTTGTTCCTTGGTGGACAGAAGAATGTAGTAAAGCTCTTCGAGACAGAAGAAAAGCTCTAAGAAAATTTAAAATCAGGCCAACTCAAGAAAACCTAGAGTTATACCGACAAAAGAGAGCTAAAGCCCGCCAGATTTTTAGGATTTCGCAGAGACAGTCGTGGCAAGCTTTCACAAATTCCATAACAAGGACTACGGCTTCTTCAGTAGTATGGAGGAAGCTTCGCTCGGTTTGTGGAAAACCCCCCTCCCAACCTATCCTAGAACTTAAGGTTGGGAATAATATCATTTCCAATCCTCAAGAGGTAGCAAACCAGTTGTCTCATACCATATTAGTACAGTCAATCTGTAACTTTTTTTTGGGGCGACTTACCTAAGAGCTGTTTTTTGCGGAAATGGATAGAAAGGCATCCCAAAAGCTTAACTCCAAAAACTCGGGATGGTTTGCCACGCCGATTTTGAGAAAACTCAAAAAGTTTTTGGATTTGAAATATCTCGGAAATGGTTGGTTTTTTCGGAAAATTGTTGAGGACAAAAAATGTTGGTGGCAATATTATCTACAACTTTTCTCATTGGGTCGATATGCTGCGATGAAAAGTACAATTAATAGATGGCGCTAAAGTACCAAAAAAGCGTTTTTTTGATTTTTGACAGAGAAAAAATTTTTTTAATGCACAACTGTCAATGAGAAAGTTGTTCATCTCAAAAAAACCTATAAAATTGATACATACATTTTTATTTTCCGACTTACCGTTTAGAAGTTATAGCGTGACAAACGTGTCACGCTGTAGATTTCCCATTGCTTCCGACGAGAGCAATGTCAGCGTGTGTAAACCGGTTTTGTCTCGCCACCTTTGCACACGGGCCTTTGTGCCTATGCATACCTGGTTAGTCGAAACTCGTACGTCGAATTGAAAACTCCAATGTTTACGATCTAAAAATGTCTCTATGTTCCAAGTGCAAAAAAAGTGTTGCGAATAATGTGCCCCCTGTCGGACCGATAGGTCGAAAATCGTTGCTTGAGGCATCGATAATTCGAACGGATGTTGAGATGCAGAATCTTTTTAAAGATAACTCAATCATCAACGCACACCCCAAATGCTACAAAGCATATAGTGATACACGATCAGCTGAGGCAGCTGCACGACGAAAATCCAAAGAGTTGGAAAGGTAATATTGCATTTCCATTTGCAGTACTTTTTGAAGAGCGTCTTGAGTGTAAATTATTCTTGCAAATTTAATGTTCACTAAATTTTTATTCATAGCAATTTCTTTTTTACATGTTATTTCATTAATTGTTATCAATGAAACACAGAGATAAAGTAATAGTTCTGTAAAATCTCTTGCTGAAATGGAATGTTTATAAAAAATTTCTGCTGAATATAATTAGTAACGATTTATTCACAATTTTATTCTTTTTATTCTTTAAAAATGATGTATTATATTTATGAAACTTTTATTCAAGATCGTCTATTTTCAAAGGTTGCACTTAACATTTTATAGCAGTTTAATTTACATTTAATAATGCGGAAATTGTGTTTTGTTGCAAGTAACATGTTCTTATTTATGTAATAACAATTTTTTGTTTATATATATGAAATTATGTTATATTGTAAAGTGTTTAAACAATTACACTTTCCAATAAGACAAATTAATTAGACGAAAATTTTTGCATGATATTGAAAGAGTATAATAAAAAAAATTGTTTAATAATACATGAAGATTAAAAAGGAATAACAATAATAATAATAATAAATATAAATAATAATAGTAGCAATGTGCAATAAAATTAAATACTGTCTTTTACTGATTCACACAGGATTATATCCGCACCTATAATTAATATGTATGCATTTCATCTTTGACACCATACGTGCTTTTCCTTCACGCCTTCAGCGGGTGCGATACCACTTCCGCCCCTTATTTTCAAGGAAAAATAAAATTGGTGGAATTGTTCAACATAAGCCCTAGTCTGCAAACAACTGCCAAAATTTTCTACGATCCATTGAGCCGTACTGAACCCATCGATGCAGCAGGCCGGGATACTTTCACAGCTTTGTATGGTGGAGTTAAATGCACCGACTCACTTGCCACCCTTCGATTCAAAAAATTTACACAATGTGCGGCTAAAACAAAAGTGAATCTTTCTTGCCTACCGCCATCTCCACAAGCGGCTAATTTTCACAGTCGACGGGTTTACCACCAAGTCCAAGTTCGGCTTGGCAAAGACATGGAGCCTACTGAGTGGGGATTGAAGAATACTGATCGTGGCTTGATACCATTGGAAACAGACCTTGACCCAGCTCCAGAAAACCTTTTGAAGCTCATAACATGCAGTTGTAAGACTAATAATTGTGGAGCATCTTGCGGGTGCAGGAAGGCAGGCCTCACGTGCTCAGTTGCTTGCAAGCATTGTGGCGGCGAAAATTGCAGCAATGTCCCCATTATCGACCTTGAAACTGATTTACTTGAAGACATTGATCTGGATTTCCCATCTCAAGTTGTTCACTGGCCTTCAAGTGAAATGGACAATAGCACAGATGGTGGTTCAACAACTGATTCATCAACGACATCGAGTGAGACGGAAACTCATCCCAATGAACCACAAAAAAAGCAGAGTCGGCCAAAAAAAGTAAATAATACTATGGATTTTGGATATTGAATTTTTGAAAGTGGAAAATGTCATTGATATTGTCAGTCAATTACTGGGTTTTGTAATAAAATAAACATGCACATGAAGGAAGCATTTTTTTTCTTTTTCCCAGCCACGATTCTATACACAATTTCATGCATTTTTTATGTTGCACGCTCAACAACAATTATCAGCACTTTTTTTGAAGAAAGTAATAGTAATAAATATTAATTTATAATAAAAATTCACAACTTACAAAAAGATTATTTGTTCAGTTTAGAGTAATGATTTATTATGTACCCGAACTAACATCGCCCTCGTCGGAAGCAATGGGAAATCTACGGCGTGACAGGTTTGTCACGCTATACCTTCTAAACGGTAAGTCGGAAAATAAACATTTATGTATCAATTTTATAGGTTTTTTTGAGATGAACAACTTTCTCATTGACAGTTGTGCGTTAAAAAAATTTTTTCTCTGTCAAAAATAAAAAAAAAAACGCTTTTTTGGTACTTTAGCGCCATCTATTAATTGTACTTTTCATCGCAGCATATCGACCCAATGAGAAAAGTTGTAGATAATATTGCCACCAACATTTTTTTGTCCTCAACAATTTTCCGAAAAAACCAACCATTTCCGAGATATTTCAAATCCAAAAACTTTTTGAGTTTTCTCAAAATCGGCTTGACAAACCATCCCGAGTTTTTGGAGTTAAGCTTTTGGGATGCCTTTCTATCCATTTCCGCAAAAAACAGCTCTTAGGTAAGTCGCCCCAAATACAGACCTTTTTTCGTGACAGATTTACTGTACTAATATCTGAAGTATCAAAGACTACATCATACTGTCCTGAGTTTCAAAGATTTAAACATACCATTGAAACGGAACAAATAAATTATAATTTAAATACAAATAGCCCCCTTAACCTGTTATTTTCTTTAGAAGAGCTGAACTCCGCGATTACTTGTTCCAAAAACTCCTCCCCAGGACCCGACGATATCCATTATGCCATGCTGAAAAATCTTCCAATCTCTTGCAAAAAAGCTCTTTTAACTCTGTACAATCGGATTTTTCAGGAGCGTTCTTTTCCCTCGACATGGCGTAGATCTCATATTATTCCCCTTTTAAAACCTGGAAAGAATAGGAAAGATCCTACCAGTTATCGGCCGGTGTCGCTCACCAGTTGTCTATGCAAAATTATGGAACGCATGGTGAACCGTAGGCTGGTATGGTTTTTGGAACAAAACCGCCTTCTCGCAAACCAGCAGTGCGGGTTTCGCCGAGGACGGTCAACGACGGATCTGTTGGTCTCATTGGAGACTACCATCTTAGATGCCTTTCTTGAGCGAAAACAGGTATTAGCAGTCTTCTTTGATCTTCGAAAAGCCTACGACACCGCGTGGCGAAGGGGAATTGTAAACACCTTGATGTCATGGGGAGTCGGTGGAAACATCTTATGCTTCATAAATAACTTTATGAGCGACAGAACTTTTCAGGTAAGGTTGGGCACAGCTTTGTCCAACCCAATAATGCTGGAGAATGGGGTGCCTCAGGGTAGTGTGCTCAGCTGTACACTTTTTGCCATTTCTATAAATAGCATCGTGAGCTGTATTACTAATCCTGCTCGATGCTCTCTTTTTGTTGACGACTTTGCTGTGTACGTCGCCGCAAGGAGACATGCTACTGCGGAACGAATCTTACAGATTGCGATACGTCGGCTTGAAGACTGGAGTCGACAAACAGGATTTTCCTTTTCATCTGATAAGACCCAGTGCATATTGTTTTCTAGGCAGAGGAATGCTACCGAGCCTTTCCTTACAATTAACGGTACCCGTATATCAGTAACTCGTACCATAAAGTTTTTGGGCATTACTTTGGACAGCAGACTTACCTGGGTTCCTCATTTGAAAGAATTGAAAGCTAAATGTCTACAGCGACTGGACTTGCTCAGAGTGCTTACAGGGACAAGGTGGGGCGCGGACAGAACATGTATGCTACGCTTTTATAAAGCTTTTGTTCGTTCGTGCCTCGATTACGGGTGTCAGGTGTACTCCTCGGCACGTCCCAACACTATTAAAATGCTGGACACAATCCATCACTCTGCTATCAGACTGACTACCGGTGCATTCCGCTCCAGTCCGGTGAAAAGTTTGCTGGCTGAGTGCGGAGAGCCGCCGTTGTCGCAAAGACGCGATCTGTTGCTAGCCAACTTTTGGTATTCTCTGAAATCTAGACCTTTCAGCCCAGCTTACGACTTAGTATTTGAAAATGCGTTAACGCTTAGGTATAAGTTGAAACCTAACGCTTCAGCCCCTTTCGGTATAAGAGTAGGAAACATAATAGTACGTCTCGGCATCGACGTTTTCGAGGTGCGACAAAGCCACGATTGCGACGTATCCCCGTGGTCTTTGAATACACCACCTATTATAAACTTGCTAGTACACAATAAGAAACAAGATACATCCGCAAACATAATAAACCAATTATTTCGTGAAGAGCTAAACAAGTTGACACCATGTGACGTAGTATATACGGATGGATCTAAAACTGGGACTGGCACTAGTTGCGCCTTTGTGACTGCCAGATCTGAGTTCAAATTTTGCCTCCCCCCTGCGTCCTCTGTCTATACTGCCGAGCTGACGGCCATTGAGAAGGCACTAAACATCGTGTGCCCTAGGACAGGGAGGCTGGTGGTATGTACCGACTCACTGAGCAGCATAGAAGCACTAAAGGACTTGTATCCGAAACACGTTCTTCTGTGCAATATAAAAAACTCCCTACATGATCTAATAAGAAGAAATGTTCAAGTGATTTTTATGTGGGTACCAAGTCATGTTGGAATACCTGGCAATGAAATGGCCGACAGAGCTGCAAGGGAAGCGATAGAATTGGCGCCTTACACCCAACAACTAATATTGCCAGATGTGAAATCACACATCAAAAGACTCTTAAGAAATGAGTGGCAAAGGTCGTGGACAGAAATCAACGATAACAAACTACGGGACATAAAGGGGTCAGTTCTACCTTGGACGTCCTCAAACCGTACCAGCCGCAGGGAGGAGGTAGTGTTATGCCGTCTTCGGATCGGACACACCCTTCTATCCCACGGCTTTCTAATGAACCGCGGGGACCCTCCTTTGTGCCCTGTGTGTAATGTTAATCTAACTGTAATGCATGTCCTGATCGAGTGTAATCACTATTCCAGACAGAGGTGCGAGTATCGTCTCCCTTCTACTCTTGCCGAATTGCTAGGGGACAATAATGAAGTTCTAGTTAAGCTCTTCGGATTCCTGGAGAGTACCTCATTGCTGGCCAGGGTTTGAAGGGCTGTGAAGTACCTGAAAAAAGAGCTTCCATCAGAGTAACCGGACTGGGTGGGCCCCTTTACAGCTCACTCAGATCTATTGTTAACTAGTTTTAAGTGTTATAATATTATAGATATTTATATGTGTATATATATGTTATGTTCTTAATAGTTTTAAGAAACTGTTCTCTATTATGTATAGTACGCCCAGTGAATTATTATTAATATTTCTTTTGTTTTTAGTGCTAGTTACTTGTTTTGTTTTGACACTACCAAACTATGAGTAGGTGTCATATCTTGTTATCGGGCAATGATAACCCAAGTATTTTTTGCCCTAAAAAAAAAAAAAAAAAAAAGGAAACATACAAAACCTAAATATGACACAAAGTAAATGGTTGGTTTTATCATTTTACATAAAAATCGAAGAAGCAATTTCTGTCCTTTGACAGACATAAGTACAGTGTTGCCAGAAAGTTTAGGGACACCCCACATAAAGTGATATACTACTTGTGTCCCTATATAAACAGCAGATTGGCTAACTCTATATATTTCCCCATTAACTCAGTAAAAACGAAGTATTTTGGTGCGACTTTCATTATTTTATGTATAAAATCTTTCAAAATATGAACTTTTTTGTGATTTTAAAATTTTGGAGGAAACACCTGTTTTTTTAAACATTAAAATTTATAACTTAGAGAGTGGTAGGCAATCCACGCACACCAGCTTGTTCCTCACAAAACAGAGGAAGGGATATTGATGTGCACGCATTCCTTTTTCATCATTTGCTTTGTTGCCGTCAACTACAAACATCGCCATTTCCGTGTTTGTAAAAAAAATAAAGGAACTTTGAGCGATCACTAAACTGTGAGTTATTTTTTTCTAGTTGCCGCAATAGCATTTATTTACTCCATATCTTATGGTAAAACATCGTACCAATTATTAAAATGATTGGACATTTATTTTAGAAGTTATACATTTTAATGTTTCAAAAAACAGGTGTTTCCTCCAAAATTTTAAAATCACAAAAAAGTTTATAGTTTGAAAGATTTTATACATAAAGTAATGAAATTCACACCAAAATACTTCGTTTTCACTGCGTTAATGGGGAAATATATAGAGTTAGCCAATCTCCTGTTAGTATAGGGACACAAGTAGTATATCACTTTATGTGGGGTGTCCCTAAACTTTCTGGCAACACTGTATATGTCACATTTCTGGCATCTGAAGTGTGATTTTCCCTTACATCCTTTTGACTTGAATCTGCCAGCTTCTTTCTTTCCTGAATGCACGGGTAGATGGTCTACTGTGTCGAACTGCACAGCCTTAGATGGTCTTGATTCATAATTTTTTGGAGCCTTGTGTGGTTGCTGTGCCTCTATGTCTGCAGAGCTAGGCCTCCCTCTTTTCCGGCCAGGACTTTGTAGGGTTCTCCCTACTTCTACTAGGTTTGAAACGACTGACATGTGAAACTCCATGAGATCCATAACGTTCTTCTTACTTATGTTGCAAAGATCACAGTCACGTTTGTATTCCAGCCAGCTGTTAGTGACACTCAAATTAATGAAATGGAATATAACCCTAAGTGCCCACTTGCGGGACCTGATGGATGTTCTATACAGAGCAACCAAAAAATCAATTTTGTCTACTCCTCCCCTTGAGCAATTGTACAATCGAATTACCTCTGGCCTCTCTACACCAACAAACTTATTTTGATCTTTATCCCATCGAGTAGCAAGATCTGGAGTTCCTACTCCAATAAAGTTAGAAACCATGTTCACTGGCTTGTTGTCAAACCATCGCGTCATAATGACATCCTTGTCTTCACTGACTATTTCCTGCATTGTACCTCGACCTCTAGCTTGCATATCTGCCAAAGACATGAAGGGGGGTTTAGAAAATCTATGCACTTGTGCTGTCCCTGCCGCAAGAATATTCCTCAATTTTAATGCCTGCATCAAACGATAAGTAACAAACCAGTCATCTATATACAACTCTGACCCAGGACTTACATTTCCTGCAAGATGAAGAACAACTGATGGTCCCAGTCCATAATCCAATAGATGTGAAGCATTCAGTTCTGTGGTTTTTGATTGATATATTATAAAATCATAAATAAGACCACTTTCCCCGCAAAGAAGAAAGACTTTGAGACCCCACCGAATAGGCTTTTTAGGGTTAAACTGTTTAGAACCATGGTGTCCTTTGAACGGTACCATCTGTTCATCTACTGAAAGTCTCTTTTCTTTTGGTAAAGCATGGCATCTTGACAACACAGAATCTAACAAAGGTCTAACTTTTTTAAAATTGTCTGTGTTGATTTGGTCTACTTCTAAGTTATTGATCACGTGTAAATAATTTCTGAGGTGAAAAAAATCTGTTTCTTGTCATTGAGTCACGAAAAAGGGAAATCCCAAGTGTTTTGCTCCAATATGATCTTATTCGAGGAAGTTTTATGACACCCTTTGCTAGGTGAAGGCCAATCAGAACTTTCATTTCTTTTTCATAGGTACTTTTGAAAACTACGTCACCTCGTTGCAGAGCATATAAATTGGTCATATCAACCATAGTTTTAATAATGCTCTCCGGAATACATTTTGTAAAATAATCAATGGGTTCTAGAGGTTGATCTAAATCGAAATTTGGTGGTGTCCGCTCACCTTGAGGTTGATCAACTTTACTTTCACAACTTACGGTCCACTTGATGTTGTGCCTCTCAGTAATCCCTGGTTTGCATTAGGATCTTCAAAATGTTCTCCTTCATTTATAACATTAGCATTATTTTCTCTTTCTTCTCCTTCTGGTAATACATCATTATTTTCGTTTATTTCTTCATCCATTCCTTCAACAGCTAGGTCACTTGGGTTGTCTAAAAACAAAAATTCAGTGTTACTATTTTAGGTATAAATAACTCCTTTTCGTCGTAAATCCTAAAAAGAAAGGGACAACCAAACAATAATTGTGTAGCAAGTAGCTACATCTTATTCGTGTAATAGAACTAATAGTTATAGACCAAGACCTATTACATAGTCATAATAAAATCAAAATTAGGCTATACATTTTCAGGAAACAAGTAATAAAGTTAGACATTATTGGAATTAGATCACTGTGAATAGATCTCGGTGTACTGTAACTTGTACTAGTATGTCAAATTGAGCCTCTTCATTCGTTTAATCATTTTCTTCATCCAAATCTGATAGTTCAGATACATTTCCGTCCACTAATCTCTCCAAAAGTTCTTCTGCTTCTTTTTCCACAATTATACCTTCCCGTCCAGCTTGCCTTCGTGAAAAAACATGATGGCTAGGCCCTAAAAATATAAAAATCCTTTTACAAACATATTCACTCTTAAGTAATATTTTCCATGATCATGGACAACACCAATTGAGGTCATGTTGGTGATTCAAATCCCTACAGGTCACATTGTCCATGATCAAGGACATTGATTTTGAATTGCATTTGATGTGAATAGAAAAGCTATGGGAACATATCTACTAATACTATTCAATAAAATAGTTCTTATATATTAGCATTGTAACTATTTAACACATTGTAACGCGCACTTTCAGCTTTTCTAAGGTGCAATTCCTTCTTGGTGAGAAGCTCAGATTTCTGACCAGGAGTTTTTGCATGATCGATTTGATTTTTCAATAAGTCACATGTGTTACAAGTGTCAGTGCTGGGTTTTTTGAAGCTGTAATTGAATTTAGTATTGAAAATGTAACGATAAAAGCTTTCTTTTACAGAAGATTTATTGTTTTCTTGGCACTGTTCTTTATACTTATTGTACATCAACTTCAAGTTTAAACTTGAATCTAAATAGCGCACATGCGGATTTTTGTTACGAGAATAGTGACTTGTGTAAAGGAAAGGACCGAATGTGACCAATTACCTCATCAACTTTATCATCAGGTAATTTATTACCTGGTATAGCTTTACCTCTCAAATCCTTTGGAGAGACTCCAGCACCTGTACTTTGTAGCTTTTTTTGAACAACATAATCCAGCCGTCGATTAGATATGTCAAGAGGTTTTACAAAGAACTTTTTGCAAACTTTTATCCCCCCAAAACTGTACTGAACGCTCACATTCTTATTTTTTTTCCATTAAGTATTTTTCTAACTACTTCATTTGTAGCAACTGAATTGAACAGGAAAGATGTTTGTAAATTCCAGTTATCAAGTGCCCAGTATTCATTGGAAATCTGAGACCGTTGTTCATCATTAAACTTATCATTACAGCCATACCTACACTGATGAACATACTCAGTTGTTTTTTTCGCTGCATGAAGTCTACCTTTCCGATCCTTATACTCCAGACCACTATTTCTCAATGTGGACGCCCTTTTCCTTTTCCACATCCCTTCTTTACATTGCCTTTTCCTTGGGCGCTCGATTTCAGCTGATTCAACGTTAGCTAATTGCTCTTCGTCACTGCTGTCGTTTTCTCTCGATTCAGGCTCATAGGTCTTGTCTTGATCATCCCCATCTCCTGGAAGTAGATTTTGGGTATAAATATTTATGTAAGTTATGGTTTATTGAAACTTGTAGGCTAAACTTAAGTATAGCACGGTTTACTTGTACATATATCAATATTTTTTTTTTCAATTAAAGCACGGTCTAATGTTTTTTGTATACACAAATTTAGAATTGAATTTTTTGGCGAAGTATTTAAATTTTATGTTTATTTTTAAAACTGTTTTTACTAACTTTATTAATCCAAAACAGGGTAAATGTTTACTTTAGCTGCGGTGCTTCGCATGAAATTGTGATTTTCTCTGTGGAAAGTACGTACTTAAAAAGTGCTTAGAAAAGCAATAATGAAGAAAAATATGAGGAAAGACCTACTAAGAACGATTCCTGCATGAGGGATAAACCCTCAATGTAAGGAAAACTCCAGATTTTAATTTAAAAATAGTAAATAAAAGGAAAGTAAGAAATATGAAGCTAACAATAATGTAGCCTACTTATGTACAACTGTAGCTAAAGATGACTTTTATTTTTCATTATTGCTTTCCTAAACACGTTTTAAATAAGGAAAATCACTGTTTCATGCGAAGTAGCTAAAGTAAATATTACCTAAAAAAATAAAAGCAACAGAGAACGTTTAAGCCTAAGTAACGTAATTGGTTCATAGTTCATGGCTAAAGTAGTCTGTGTTGGTCAGATTTGTAAATTTTGACTACCTTTAATAAGTATGTAAATAAAGCTTTTGATTTAAAACCAGATAATTATGGCCATTGAATCTCTATCCCACCAATTTATCTTTTGAGGTTATACTAATATTTTAGAAGAAATATTTTATAACCAAGTGCATAACACTCATTTTTTTGCACCAGACGTAATAAAGTTACAATTAAAATTATAAAAATGTGTTACCTGGGAATAATGCCTCTTCAGAAGAACTCAAATGCTCCATTTCCAGAAGGTCCATGATTTTGCACAAACTAAGAAATCCAGTCTTGTTTGGAAGCCAACTGAGACAAGTAGTACTCACACCACTTGGCTTCTGAAATTTTCTTATCCCACTTGGCCATTAACTGAAATCAGCTGATTGTTGAGATTGTTCTCACAATATCTTCTAGATAGCAGCACTTTTCACTATTTTCACTTATCTCACTTGTCTACCAAATTTTCTGTATCTTAACCCTTTGCCATCGGATGGGTGTTTTAATGATTGTCCTCTCAAGTTGGATGGGCCACTTTACTGCCCACAGCTGTTTCCGTGGCAGCTCGATTGATGAACTAACCTCATTGTCCTGTGCAGTCGGCACGGCCACTATTGTGGCAATGGCCGCTTTGCTCTCTGCTCGGTTAGTAAACTCCCATTGTGCTTTGCCAGGTCGGAACGTATTTTTGCTTATCTAATACAATTGTGAATCACCTTGGGTTTTTAATAATTAAAAGGCCAATAATAAATTTAAATTACATTGTTTTAATTCATTTAACAACTTAAGGTATCTATTTTTTTTAGTTTTCTGATTTTCTTTGGAATATAATACAATATTAGTATTAATTAATATTAATAAAAAACATTGAAAATGCAAAAAATTATGTAATACATACAAAATACATATAATATTTTGTTGTTGTTGACACAAACTAATTTTTGAAGTCTTTTTCTGTATGATATTTTTGAAAACAAAGTCCAACACAAAGTCCTGGTTTACTCTCACAAGTATCACATATTAATTTTGTTCGTTTCCTTGACGAACCTTCACCTCGTCCACTGCAAACAATACAGTCCTTCAATTTTTTACCTTCAAGAGGCATCAATACATGAAGCTTGCCATTCAAACGTTCTTCTTGTTCAATGCTGGGTGGCCTGCTTCTTTTGTTTTTATTTTGTTTGTCCCCCACTAATTGCTTTACCAGATTTTTCCTGAAAACTCTTTGTCGGACTTTGGCATTTTCTGGTCTATTCTTTGTGAACAGAATGTAAGCATTTACAATGGCTGTTTCAAACAACCAAAAAAAACCTTCCTCCACCATTTTAGTGACTTGCGGATGAATGGGTAACTTGAAATATAATGGTCTGTCAGGTCGACACCACCCATCGATTCATTATATTTACAAACAGACTTTGGTTTATTTACACTGACAACGGCTCCCCCTTTCTTGACACGTCTAACTGTTTGTACAGAGGCATCATACAAAGTGCTAAGAACAGTCACGTCATTTGTGTCTTTCCAGTGTACAATAGAAAATTTATTTTCCTTTCTGTATACTTTCATATCTCCTTTTTTTAGTTTACTTTTCTGTGTTTTTTTAGAAGATCTGATTTTTGTGGGTAACCCTTTGCGATTACGCATTATTGTACCTGTCAAGTGTACTTTCATTTGATGAAGTGCAGATGCCAGTTCTACACTGGTGTAATAGCGATCTGTAAAAATATGAAAGCCTTGTACACTGCCAATCGTCTTCCAGTTTCTTCACCAAGTGCAGCACTATTCTGCTTGTTACAAGCAAATCTGGCCTAATCAGAGTTTCTGTAGTTGTCTTACCTAAGTAAGGTTCTAGGCCACAAATATAGCCGGTGCTTGCTTCTGCGATAACAAAAATCTTTATACCCCATTTTATGGGTTTATCCTTGTTATAGACTTTAAAATGTACTCTGCCTTTAAAGGCAACGGTACTCTCATCCACGCTGATCTTGTGCTGTGGAACATAATATTTTCTATACATTTTATCCAAATATTGCACTACTTTTCGCACTTTTCCAGAGCGTGTTAGGGTTCCTCTTATGGGACCACTACTATGGGGAGGATGTACATGAAGGTTCCAAAAAATCTGTTTAAACCTTTCTTTAGAAAAAGTGTTCTTAAAAAAAGGCTGGTAATCTACAATATTAGAAGAAAAATAGTCATCCAATTCTGGCTTAGGATTTAGTCCCATGTTAATTAGTACCCCGAAAAAGGCCTTCATTTCTTTATTTGTCACTTCTGTCCAGTTCCACCAAGTTGATTTTTTCCGCAGTGGGGTATTTTTTTTAATTTTTTCTGTGGCGTACCGGTTGGTTTCATTAACAAGTTCATTAATTAGTTCATCTGTAAGAAATAATGTTAAAAAATCAAGTTCAGTTTGAGGGGTTTGGCCTTGAGGTGGTTTAAAGCCATTGTTGAGTACAAATCTAAATTTTTCAAACCCCACATCATTGTCATTCCATTCCCTCCAACCTGCATCATCTATTTCATCTTCGTTTTCATTTAAATCTCCATCTTCGTTAGTGGAATCAGGTCCATTTACATTGTTGTTCTCACTGCCGTGTTCATTTACATTTTCAATATCAAAGGGGTCTTCATGTTCTATTTCATAATCGGGCCCATCTAGATAAACATTATCTGGATCCTGATCAATTGGGCTTTCCGGCAAAGTATCATTTATTTGATCTATTTCACTTCGTCTGAATTCATCAAATTGTTCTCCAATGTTAGAATCAACATCGCTTTCATGATTAGAATCGCTATTAGAAATATACTCATCAAGCAATTCTCTAATATCGTCAGATTTGTCTACATAAACATTTTTGTTAGTCATTTTGATATTAATAACAACACATAGACAGCCTCATTTGCTAAAAACCTAACCATATAACCAAGATACTAAGGTTATACATGTGGTGTAATGTCTTCGGTAATATAGTACAATTTTAGATTACCCTACCTTTATATGATGTAAAAAATAAGGTATTACTAAAGGTAAACTAGGTACTTAAATCACACTTTTCAAATAGTCACAGTAATCACTCAAAACAGCTGAATAAACACATAACAGATGCAGGAACGAAGTAGTAAGCAACAAGCAGTGAAGTAATGGCATGGCCGTTGACATCATGTGTTTAAAAGTTTTTTTTCGTAAACGGAAGAAATTGTAAATATAATCAGTGTTCCCAACTGTTCTTCAAAAGTTCCAAAATATACCTTTGTTACCATAGTAACTGGATATTGTTAAAAAAAAATAAATAAATATGTTGAATGGCCACCAGAGTGGCCCTACTTAGCGCGTAGGGAAATCACTAGTGGTCACCAGAGTGGCCCATCCGACCTCACAGACAAAACCAATACAAACTGCTCTGATCTGAATACAACAATGGCGGCTGCCACTATAGTGGCCTACCCGACCTGAGAAGACGAACGGTCATGAATCAATATAGAGCTGGCACAGAAACGACGTCGGCCACCTAAATGGCCCACCCGAGTGCAAAGGGTTAAGCTGTGTATTCCTGTGCTTAACTCACTTTGACCAAAAAATGCACTTACCTCACTTGGCATCTCATGGCCTCAAATGTTGTTAATTTGATCCTAAAGATTAAGAATTTTGAGCATAATAACTTTTTCGCTAATTTTTCTAATTATTCAGGAAGTAAAGGGTTAAAACTAATCATCCTCAATAAAGGTTTTGTTATCGTTGAGTACGAATAAATTATGAATTGATTCATATTACTTCAGAAAACGTACCGGTACGTCCTTACTCCTTTGGTACAAGTACAGTATGTAAATGTACCGGTACGTTGCTACACCTTTTCCAGTAAAACTCATACTCTTCAAAGGATTAATAGCTGATATTTTACTCTACTGTATTTTTATACATTATTATGTTAAGGACATGATTATTTTTGATACTGATTTAGGACATGTTTAATAACAATTAATAATTTATAGTATATTTAAAAAGTAAAAACCCATCAAATCTTTTTTTCTACACTCTAACAGAATATACAAGGGAATAAATAAGAGTCTAAATATGTTTGGAAATAAGAAAACCTTTAATTGTATAAGTTATACAGGGTGTATATTATGTCTGGAAACACCCAAATATATCCTTTAATAATTTAAATATAAATTTGAAACCTCTTACAATCGTGATAGAGATTGGGCATCTACTTTTTGGAACAATGTTTTGTTATGTCACACCAACGGGGGACGTCCTGCCGAGGGTATCGTGAATATTCTTAATGGAAGCCTATACCTTGTGATACATAATTTTAAAGGTAATAGCTTACTGAATTGAATGCCACAAACCGCATCTCAAGGGAATTATTCTATCAGAAAATAGAGCATTTTTAGTATGGAAAATTTACTGATGTTCAACAATGTAATTTTAACATGGTTCTTGCCACAAAATGTGTTACACTAATTTTTTAGCATTTTTTTTAAATGTTCAATTAAATAAAAAAAAAATTTCATTTTAAGCTGGTTCTATTAGCACAAATTTGCCAGTTTTTATTACAGTACAATTATGGATATACTTATGTTATTGATTTCTTATTACAAATAAAAAATAATGTATGCTGTTAAAAAAGTCTTACAACAAACGTTTTACCTGCATTTGGTGTCAAAGCAATTGTTCGAACTGTGTTCCTTCTACGGTTTGACAATGAGCCAATCTTGTGTAAAATGATTCGACAGAGTTGCCTAACATTTCTTCAGTTATCAAAGCAATCTCCTCTATAATCCTGTTTCTTAGGTCTTCCAAATTATGAGGCTTTCTTCTATAAACATTGGATTTTAAATGACCCCATAGGAAATAATCGATTGGTGACAAATCCGGAGATCTTGGAGGCCATTCGATTTCTCCTCTTTGGCCAATCCATTTATGAGGAAACCTTAAATCCAAATACTCTCTTACCTGTCTCCCATAATGGTGTGGAGCACCATCCTGCTGAAACCATACATTATCAAAGTATTCTCCTGATGCAATTTGAATAGCTGGGATTATTTCATTTTGGAGCATATTGTAGTAAAGTTCGGCATTTAAATTTCCATTGATGAAAAAGGGTCCAACAATTTTGTTACCTAAAATTCCACACCATACGTTCAGTTTTTGTGGTTGCTGTGAATGGGACTCAGTAATCCAATGTGGGTTTTCACTAGCCCAGTAACGGCAATTGTGCCTGTTAACATTGTCATTTAGGAAAAAAGTTGCCTCATCAGAAAATAGTATGTTGGTCAGAAAATCTCTATTGTCATCACATTTGCGCATCACAAGTTCACAAAACTCAACTCTTCTGTCGTAATCATCCTCACTTAACTGTTGGACTAATTGAACTTTAAATGGTTTGTATTTATTAATTTTCAAAATCTTACTCACAGACATAGGGTGCATATCATGTTGCTGTGCAGCTTTTCTGAGCGATGTATGTGGGTCTTCAATAAATGTTTGCAAAACATCTAGTGCATGTTCTTCATCTGTTGCAGATTGTATCCTACCCGACTTTGGCCGATTACGTACACTCCCTGTCATTTCAAAACGCTCAATAGTTTTTGATATTGTTGAAACACTTATGGGATTCCTTTCTGGGAAAGTGTCATTAAACAAATTACAAACTTCCCGATAAGATCTTTGACGATCGCCATATCCTCGCATCATCAACAGAGTAATTCGTTCTCTTTCAGACAATTCCATTAAAATGCCAAATAAAAACTGAACTACTGTAATTGGATAACTTGTTGACAGCAATGCTTCAGAGACACTGATTAACTCGACAGGAATGATATGACCTTTGTCCATTTCTAATTCCCAAGCTTAGACCTGTCTAGTGAAAGCTCCATGCTCAACAAACTGAAACCTGTAGACCAGATGATTAATAACACAATAATGTTTCTCATAGGCTAGTGACCTTTGTCTCTTTAAACCTTCCTGCTGACTGGAAAACACCAAGTACAGATTCATAAGGAATCAGAGAAAGTGACTCATAAGTTTTATTCATTGTAATAAAAACTGGTAAATTTGTACTAATGAAACCAGCTTAAAAATAAATTGTTTATTTTATTTTAATTGAACATTTAAAAAATGCTAAAAAATTAGTGTAACACATTTTATGGCAAGAACCATGTTAAAATTACATTGTTGAACATCAGTAAATTTTCAATACTAAAAATGCTCTATTTTCTGATAGAATAATTCCTTTGAGATGCGGTTTGTGGCATTCAATTCAGTAAGCTATTACCTTTAAAATTATGTATCACAAGGTATAGGCTTCCATTAAGAATATTCACGATACCCTCGGCAGGACGTCCCCCGTTGGTGTGACATAACAAAACATTGTTCCAAAAAGTAGATGCCCAATCTCTATCACGATTGTAAGAGGTTTCAAATTTATATTTAAATTATTAAAGGATATATTTGGGTGTTTCCAGACATAATATACACCCTGTATATAAAAACACATTTCACAAAAAATCATGAATGAAATTTCATAAAGGCCTCTTCATTCTCTTCGGGTTCTTGTTGAGGTAAGTTTGACAGATGTTGGTGATAGTTACGATTAGGACTGGGGGATGCAGAGTAAAATGTGCTTGACGATCGTAATTCATGTGCCTCATAGTTGATCATTGAGGAAGATGGATTAGTAGAGCATAATCTTGGAGTTTGTATTTCTTGTGCCAGGCGCGCTTCAACTGAATGGACTAATTGGAATAACTTTCCTTTTATTTTAATTTGGTTAAGAATCGGGAAAGGTTTAACAGTGTCAGCCATATTCATGAAAATGTCGTTAACGGATCTTGAGATGGGGTTTCCCTTCTGATTTCCTTATTTTTTAAGGTATTTGTCCAGCATTGATGCCGTGGTCACTTGTGGCGTATAAGAGCTTTTCTTTGGTTTGTTACGAGGATAACGTGAAAATGAACTGAGTCATGGTGGATGCATCGAGGCAGTGGTTGGTGAAACGGAAGAATTGATTTCAGTATTTTCTGGTTCTTCAATATCATTGGCATTCTCATTTTCATCGTCTTCGTCTCTGCTATCTGATCTGAAGGTGGAAGCGAAACGTTGCCCATTCGTTTCTCTTCCTCGTTGAAACTTGGAAGAAGAACCTGAAGTTCTTGATAGAATTTCGGGGGCTTAATTTTTGATGCTGACTGTCCACTTTTAGTTTTTCGGAGATTCATTTCTTTCCGATGGTTGTCTCTAATCCTTGTCTATTGGAGCCTATAGGCTTTACCTGAAAAAAAAAATTGAAAACGATTACTATTTTTCCATTTCTTTTTTTCAGATTTCTGGCTACTGGGAATTCTTTTCTATCACTGGCTTTTTCTTATCGAATGGGTGAAAGTACAGTCCGCAATATTGTGTACTCAACGTGTCAAGCTATATGGACCGCTCTTAAGCCTATTGTAATGCCAACGCCGGACAAGCACTTGTGGATGTCATCAGAAAATGACTTTAGTAAAAAATTGAATTTCCCTAATGCTGTTGCTGCTATCGATGGCAAACATGTGATCATTCAAGCTCCCCCACACAGCGGATCTCTATACTTTTGCTACAAAAAACAGTTCAGTACTGTTCTAGCACAAGTCAATGCGAATTATATAAGTTTTTTGTTATTGACTTGGGTGCATTCAGTAAAAATTCAGGCGCCAGCATTTTCCGTAGCTCTTCTGTGGGAACATGTTTAGCACAAGAAAGTTTACATTTTCCTCCGCTAAAGGTTTCGCCTGGGTAAAACACAAGCTTGCCACATGTAATAATAGGAGATGAAACTTTCCCTCTGTGCACTTACTTAATGCGACCGTACTCACGGGATGACGTGCCAAAATTAAGAAAAATGAATCTTCAATTATCGATTAAGGCGAGCCAGAAACACTGTTGAAAATGCGTTTGGACTATTAGTTAGAAAATTTAGAATATTTGAACGCAAATTGGATATTAGCCATGAACACTGCATTACTGTTGTATCGGCTATATGTTGCCTCCATAACTTTTTAAGTAACGATGTACAACATTGGACTGACGTGGATATAGAAGTTTCTCTTGCAAATGTACAAGGTTTAAGGACTATGGCAAGAATTGGCGGACAATCAAGAGGAGATGCTTTGGAAGTAAGGGATGGTTTTAAACACTACTTAAACTCAGCTGAAGGCAAAGTTGAACGGCAAGAAAGAAGAGTTCGGAGTGGTAGACACCTACTTCATTGAAGCAGTTACCAAATGAACCACCTAATGAATCATTTACTATTGATTACATACAAATATGTCATTGTAATTTACATATTATGTAATTTATAATGTTTTCTTAAATGCTTATTACAAACTTAATTAACTTTATTTCATTACGGGGCAGGTAACAATTATTTTTCCATTTCAACTACCAGTTGAAGATAAATTTTGTGTACTAAATACTAGTTTTTATTGTACTTCTTGGTTGATTCATTCTTGTGCCTGTTTCCTCCCAAATGTTGTCCCTTCGTTGCTGGTTAGAATAATCGGGATTCTTTAAGTTGCACAATTCTTCATATTCTTGAGCAATAATAATCGATTTCGCAGAATCCATAATTGTGTGCAGAAAATTAGAATATCACGTGTTCAGTCGCTACTGTACTAGTCAATCGCCTGTAGAAATAGATAATGCGTGACGGTCCCACTGCACACACCAAAACGGAAATGCCGGTGAGGTATTCAATCCGAACGGAGCCGTCGGCTTCAATGCCCCTCTCGGGATTCCTGACGGCATTTCCGATCTACGATGCGTACAATGCGGATAGGTATGCGCACTCCAATTGAAAACAATGCATCAATCTAATCGTCCGATGCGTGCCGTCCGTCCGATGACGATCTTTGTGCGCCTACCTTAAAGGGTAGTATGTGGGCTCCACGAGCACAGCTAAATTCTTACAACTGTACGGACCGCTGTTGTGTAGATGCCACCTAACGACGCGCCTGTTTACGTTATAAATCTTGTGATGTAGTGAATAACATAAACGTGTTAACTTTTAGTTTATTAGTTTATAATTAAACTGTTTTTGTGTACTTACGATTATAGTTCGTGTAAATACTGATTGCAATGGCGAAGAAAACAATGAAGACGCAATACTAAGTTGGTTAGAAGATAGTGATCACAAATGTGAACTGTGTCTTTCACCAAACTGTGAAATTGATGGCCCATCCGACCATTATGGACATAATACTGGAACTGAACTGTCTAGTACGAAGACATTTTTTCGTCCCGTGAACAGGCACGAGAAGAACTAATAGTAATTGATGATCCCAGTAGGCCTCTGCCTTCACATGGAACGGGATCAGCACCACCACAGCTTCAATCTCATCAGATAGCTAATGCCAATTTGTTTTATGTTGGAAAAGATTCCTTTTGCAAATGGCTGATTCACAAACCGTTTGAAGCAAGACAATAAAAAACTCGCAAACAAAATATTGTAACAAAATTACTTGGAGTCAAAGGGGCTGCTAGAGACTGTCAAACTATTGTTGAATGCTGGAAATTATTTTTTCCTGATCAAACAATTGAAGATCTTGTCAAATATACAAACACACAGTTAGACAGCTTACGAGACAAATATTCACGAAAGAGAGATTGTCTGCCAACCAATTATGAAGAAATGTTAGGTTTCTTTAGAATTTTTTACATGTTAGGTGTAAAAAAGCAAGTCACCTAAATACAGCTGATATCTGGAAAACTGATGGAACAGGTCCAGAATTATTTAGGGCTGTAGTGAGTGAAAAAAAGAATTCACTTACTAGTTCGATGCATTATATTCGATGATAAAATGACACGAGCGAATAGGAGGAAGCTAGATAACATAGCACCAATCAGAGATGTTTTTGAAAATTTTGTAAATCGTTGCTCGGACAATTACTCTTCAGGAGAATATGTTACCTTAGATGAGATGCTAGAAGCTTTCCGAGTAAAATGTAAGTTCAGACAGTACATTAGCAATAAGCTATATGCTCTAGTGGATGCTAGATCTTTTTACACTCTGAAAATGGAAATATATCCAGAGGGTCCATTTGTTTTAGACAACTGTGTAAACAGCGTTGTGAATAGACTTATCAAACCAATAGATAGCACAGGCAGAAATGTCACAATGGACAACTTTAATACCAATGTTCCACTTGCCAACGACCTTTTTGTTAATCACAGAACAACAATTGTTGGTACCATTCAAAAAACAAACCCCAGATTCCTAAATGTTTTACAGAGGTTAAAGTAAGAAATTTTGGAAGCAGTATGTTTGGCTTTTACATGCTTACCAAATAACATTCTGTTAGTTTCTCATGTGCCCAAAAGGTATAAAACCACAGCAGGACTTAAGCTGTCTACCTTACACAATGATGACACTATTGACCCACACAATAACATGAACAAACCTGAAGTTATCACATTTTACAACATGACTAAGGGAGGAGTTGACGTTGTCGACAGAATGAAAAAAGAAAATAAGGTCAGAAGAGAGAGTAACAGATGGCCGTTGACAGTCTTCAATGGTTTATGGAATGTTGCCACGATCAATGCACAGATCATCCACAAGGCCAACACTAACACTATTATGGCTAGAAGATTGTTTATTACCGCATTGGCAAAGAATATTGTGAAACCACATTTAATGAAGTACTTCCTTTGAATTTGAAATCTAGCATTAGTGCTGTTATGGCCCAGCCTCTTCCATCGACAAGTCACACAACAGGTAAGAATATCGTTATATAACATTATTGGTACGTAACAAGGAAGGTTAGGCACATTTTTATTTTAATATGTACATGATATCAATATAGGCATTATAAAAACTGCAATACTCAAAAGTGTGTGGAGTTTTTCAGGTACCAATAAAAGAAAACCAAGGTGTGCCTATTGTCCCACCAGATAGAACCGGTTTACGCCCTATCAGTGTGAAAGCTGCAGTAAAGCAATATGCAAATAACACACGGGCTCAACGAAGTATTGGTGTAATGAAAGTTTGGCACAGCAACACAATGGGGAAGACAGCAACTGAATCACATTGAGCTAAAGAACTAATATGTAACATCAATTTTGTTTGTAATAAAATAGCTTTATAAAAAATGTTTGATGCCACCTATATGCGCGACCGCTTACGTAACTTTTATTCGCGCGACCAGTTTTCATGTTCAGAAATTCTCTGTCCTGCATGGGCCCAATCATTAAACCCCATTTCACTGGAGAATGCAGATGTACCTGCATCACTAAATAATCTGCAAGGTGCACAGAATATGGAGCCTTGGGATTGTGAATAAAGTAAATACTTTCGCTCTACTGCCCTTCCATTCAATAACTGCCTGGAAAACATGTTCTTTATGCAAGCTCGTTTTGAACCATGTGGGTAAAAACGCAGTGACTTAAAAAAACCTGCCTCAGTGTTTTGTACAATGTCATTTTTAACCAAATAATTAATTATTTCATCCTTCATTTCCCAGTTATATGGATGGATCATTACTTGGAATAAATAGAGAATCAGTTGGGTGGGTATTGATAGATGATGATGAGGTCCTATCGTCAATAAGTACGTTTGGAGTTGGTAATATTGTATCTTTATGTGATTCGTCTTCTTTGTGCTTAGTCTTCTTGCTACAGGTACTGATACACTCGTTTTCACTTACAACACCAATATCAATATGTTCACCTTCACTTTCATCACCAATAGTAGTACTAAGTTTGTCTAAGACTACTTTAGTTCCAGTGGAAGCTTCACACTGATCTTTCTTTGAAGTGAAAAAGGAGATGTTATATTCATAGTTGAATATTCTTGTGAACATAGTCAAATTTCCAAACTTGACATTACTTTCAATGCATTTGGTTTTATAGTCTATGTATAAACTAGCTACAGACTTATCGCCATCAATAAATTCTCGAGTTGTCTGTAGACGAAGATAATGACTCTCTACTCTTGGTATTTCATTAATGAAATCCCGGATCCCCTACTTTATTTGAGGATCCGTCTGTTTGTGTTTGTCATGTTTTGATCTCTTTTCTGCTTCAATAAACCTATCTCTTAGTTTACTGATTGTTGTTCTTATGGGTCTGTCATTGACGTCCAAAATGGCCTTAAACGATTGTTTGCAAACCCGAATGTTCTTGTCTCCTACAAAAAAATGAAAAGCGTGATTTTAAGACCTGTTGCTATTTTCTTTTTTGTATTGGTATTTTGGCTTAACTTCTGTCAGCATTCGAGAAATGAACTTTCTTTGTTTAGTCACATCACCCATATTCCAAAATCAATCAAACAGGAGTTGTCTACATTCTTCAGAAATTTTTGTAGTGCATTTAAGTTTGCACTTTTCGGTACAAGGAGGTTGAAGTTCTCTTTCCCGCACAGTCTTTGGGTTGTTTTTAGAGTTGTTCTCATAACTTCCTCCCTTATTTCGTTTCAACTTTTTTAAGGTTCTTTTCTCCCTCAGGGGCGGTCTTACTTTCAAGGCCGTACGGGTAGTGGCGACCCCGAGGTACCCTAGCTAATGCTCCAGATCCCTTCTCTTCTTGTTCTGGAGGCCTATGGCTGGCACACTTTTCTATGTGTCAGCCTATCTCTCTTCTTCACTCTCTTCTATCTGAGGTAAAGTTCCTCAACTCTTCGATCTAGTTTCCCTTTCATTTCTCCCACTAGGGGCCAAGCCACGGTGGAACAGCGTAGGCCAGGGCTGAATGGCTGGTGGCAAACCAGTCTTTACTATGCGGACTCTGGACACCGGCGACCCTCCAGTTTAAAAGCAGCTTACCCAGGCATGCGGGGCTCTGTCTGGGTTGACCTTCCATTCCCTAGCTTCTCGTGGGAACAACATGAAAAGAAACAAAAACAAAAATCAAAACCAACCAACCCTTGAAACAGTTCCTGAAGCTGTTTCTAACCTACCTCTTCCTGCTGAGGTAGCTCCTGAAGCTACCTCGCACATACCACCACCTGGCAACACAACTCAAGAGGTTGTTATGCCAACATCCCTACCTTCTCCTCAACAAAGTGCCTTAGGAACACAGGAGGTTCCATTGCACACTGAAGCTCCCATACATGGCAAGGCTTTATCTGAGGAAGGCAGTACAAGCGCTGAGGAAGCAAAATCCCTTCAAGATATAGAAGATCAGCTCCTCAACAGCCCAAGCACTCCCATGTCTACAGGTACGCTGGATGATGCCACAGAGCAACTCGGCAACCTCAGAATGAAGAGGCCCAATCTCACCACTGCTCAAAGAAGAGAAGCACTAAAGGCAAAACTTCTTGAAAAGGGTGAAGCTTTTGACCCTTCCAAGTGGAGGAGGGGGAAAAAAGAAGAAGAAAAAGAATCCAGAACGGCAGGAGGTCTCAACTCCGGGCCCAACTGCGGGTACCAAGGCGGGGGTGGGGTCGGCCAAACGCCCCAGAGGCACCTTGGTCACCCCGCCCTCCGCTGAGGGACCCGCAAAGAAGGCTAGGAGGGAAACCCAAAAGCCCGAAGCCCACGACCCCGAGGCCTCTGGTAGCACACTCAAGGCTACCTACAGAGAGGTCGCAGCGATCAAAATGGCCATAGCCCTCGAAGGCTACCCGGAAGCGAAGCTTAGTGCAGAGCAAGGAGAAGCCATCGAGGACGCAATTATGGAAGAAATCCAACCCCTGGAGGATGGTTCCGTTCCATCGTTTGCGGGCACCTACCTAGAGAAAGGTGTTTTAATTGCTTCCTGCATCAACGAGCACACCAAACGTTGGCTGGAAGAAGTTATTCAAAGAATAAAACCTCTGGGAGATGACATCTCTCTGAGAGTGGGTCTGCGTAAGGACATCTTGAGGTCCACTAGGGTGTTTTTCAGAGCTCACCCGGAGCTTCTGAAGAAGACACCTGAAAAGGTACTTGAGATGTTCAATAAGCAGAACCCCAACCTGAATGTAAACGAGTGGAAAATCCTTCCATCCAAGCCAGACCCGAAAGGTTACGGATTCGTCTGCTTCCTGGACGAGGTCTGCTACAAGGCTGTGAAGGCTTCCAACTGTAGAGCCAACTTAGGACTCTGGCAGGTCTCAATTGTCTCCTCGACAGTCAAGGACAATGCCACGAGTTCTACAAATCAACCTCCAGCACAGTAGGGCTGCCTCGGCAGCCTTCTGCCAGTTCTTCCTCCAGGAGGGATTTGATATGGCATTGATTCAAGAACCATGGCTTCACCAAGGGAGAGTGGCGGGCCTAAATGAAACCAAAGGTAAGTTAATTTACTGTACCTCTCTAAGGAATGTCAGAACCTGCATCCTGTTGAAGAGAGGCTTGGATTTTCTAACCCTCAACGAATTCTGCTCCAGAGATCTCACTGTGGGCACACTGACCTGGAAGAATGGAGGCATAGTGCAGAGCACAATTGTAGGCTCCGTATACTTGCCATATGATGCCAGAGAACTCCCACCATCAAGAGACCTAGAGCTCCTGGTGGAAGAAGCACAAGCCAGACGTCAACAACTTCTTCTAGGTTGTGACGCCAACGCCCATCACTCTGCTGGATGGGGCAGCACCAACACTAACCCCAGAGGTGAGGCACTTTTACAATTTCTTCTAAGTAGGGACCTATTTATATGTAATAAAGGTAACCGCCCTACGTTCGCAACACGAATTAGACAAGAAGTTATTGACATAACAATCTGCACACAAGGTATACTTGGAATGGTTGATAAGTGGCACGTAAGCGAAGAGGCCTCATTATCGGATCACAGGTATATCCGCTTTAACTTGCAAGATGAGGCTGCAGAGGTCCTCTATCGCAATCCCAGGAGGACTGACTGGTATAAGTCTGACCTTCAGTCACAGTTGGGATCGGTAGGCGGAAGGGTGCGATGCTTCACAGACATAGATCAGATAGCTTCTGACCTGCAGAATGCTATAATCAATAGCTTCCACGACAATTGCCCATTGCGACGGGGGAAGAGTCGAACCAATACTAAGTGGTGGACTGCGGACCTCGCTCGCAAAAGGGCTAATGTCAGGAAGCTGTACAATCAATGCAAAAGGAGCCGTATCTGGGAGTCCTATCATAGAGCTCTAACAGAATACAGCCTAGCAATTAAAAAAGCAAAACAAAGTTCCTGGAGGCAGTTTACACAGAAGGTAAATGAGTTAAGCGCGGCAGCTAGACTGCAACGCTTACTAGCCTCAAGTCCAACCGGTCACTTGGGATCTTTAAGGTCCCAGGGAGGTCAACACACTTCCGGGTCTAGTGATAGCCTCAAACTTCTCCTTGAGACTCACTTCCCTGATTGTATCTTTGAGAATGACGACACTGGAACGTCTGGTAACCACGAGGCAGGCTCACGGCCAAGAGCTTGTCGTGGTAGCTGGGCCATTGCCAGAAGGATTGTCACTCTCTCTAAAGCCAAATGGGCAATTTCTAAATTTGCCCCTTTCAAATCTGCAGGAGGGGATGGAATCTTTCCGGCCCTGCTTCAACAAGGGCCGGAGAATCTCCTTACCCTTCTATGTGAACTATTCAGGGCGAGCCTAGCCTATGGGTACATACCACAAGTCTGGCGTCTCAACAGGGTGGTCTTCATCCCTAAAAAAGGGAGAGCGGACTACTCTGTCCCTAAATCTTTTCGTCCCATCAGTTTATCTTCGTTTCTACTGAAAACATTAGAAAGACTGGTGGAGAGGCACCTGAGAAAGGGAGTTCTCTCAGACACTCCCCTTCATCGCAACCAACATGCATACCAGCAAGGCAAATCCTGTGAATCAGCACTGCACCAACTAGTCAGTAGGATTGAGGATAGCCTGTCCGCCAAGGAATTGGCATTGTGCACCTTCATAGACATTGAAGGAGCTTTCGACAATGCCAAATTCACTGCAATGGTAAGTGGAGCACAGCGACGTGGCCTCGAGCCAGCTCTGTGCCGGTGGCTTAGGGCCATGCTGTGCTCCAGACGGATCAGGGCCGATCTCAATGAAGTATCGCTTGTGATCGCACCCACAAGGGGATGTCCTCAAGGAGGCATCCTGTCACCTCTACTGTGGAATCTAGTAGTAGATGGTCTACTTGAGGACCTTACTAACAACGGAATCTATGTCCAAGGATATGCAGACGACATAGTCCTTATGGTACAGGGAAAATATACAAATGTTGTTGTTGATATCATGAATACCAACCTTCAACATGTACACAACTGGTGTCAGGGAGAGGGACTGAAAGTAAATCCCTCTAAGACAGTAGTTGTACCATTCACTAGAAAAAAGAACCTAGAGTCTCTTTCTAGGCTGAAACTCGCATCCACTCAGCTGGAGTGGTCAAAGACAGTCAAATATTTAGGACTGACTCTAGACCATAAGCTTACGTGGAATGATCATCTTAATAATATCCTGCACAAAGCAAAGTGGGCGCTCATGACGTCCAGGAGACTTGCAGGAATCTCATGGGGCGTAAAACCCCATATAGCACTATGGCTTTACAAAGCAGTTGTAAGGCCTCAAATCACTTATGGTTCATTAGTCTGGTGGACAAAGGTGAATCAGGTAACTGCCAAAGCCAAGCTTGAAAGCTTACAAAGGCTTGGCACAATCTTTGTAACCGGAGCATTCAGGAGCAGTCCCTCAGCGACCCTCGAGGTGGCTTTAGGACTTCTACCTCTTGATGTCCATATAAAAGCTGAAGCGCGTAAGTCAGCTTATCGGCTGATGGTTGCTGGCTTGTGGAGGAATGGCGCGTCTAACGCGAGCCATGGCGCCATCACTGAAGCTGTAAACCCAAGCGCTATTCTCGAAATGGTCTCCGACACAATGAGAACGGAGTTCGTATTCAATAAGCCATTCTCTGTTGACTTCTACTCCAGAGATGAGTGGAAATCGCAAGATAACATCCCAACAATAAGAAAGAGCTTTGTCTGGTACACGGATGGCTCGCTTATTAAGGGTAGAACTGGATATGGAGTGTTTAGTCAATCCCCTAGAACTGCCTTTAGCGGCAGTTTGGGTCGGAACTGCTCCATATTTCAAGCCGAAATCTATGGTATCCTAGCTTGTGCCAACCTAGGCCTCACCAGAAGGTACCAGGGAATGAACATCTGTATAATGTCACAGTCAGGCAGCTCTTAAAGCTCTTGACTCCAACAGCATTTCATCCAGGCTTGTGTGGGAGTGCTTTAACACTCTCTGCAAGCTTGGATCACGCAACTGTGTGCGTCTTGGTTGGGTACCGGGCCACACAGGCATAGGTGGCAACGAATGCGCCGACAGGCTTGCCAAAAGCGGAGCAAGCATGCCATACACCGGTCCAGAACCGAGTTGTGGTATAAGCAAGTCAGCCGCTTACCAAAGTATAAACAAATGGTCCAGGAAGACACACCTCTTGCGGTGGCAGAGTCACCAAGGACAAGCACTCGGCAAAAGACTGCTTGCCGATTCTAGCTCCGGATTCACCAGATGGCTGATGGGGCTGGGCAGGGATCGGGTTAAGCAAGTGATTGCCTTGATCACTGGACACGGCCACTTCAGGAAACACCTAAACACTCTAGGTTTACGAAATGAGGACTCGGAGTGTAGACTCTGCAATAAGTCTGAAGAGACTGCAAAACACATAATACTGGACTGTGAGAGACTGGGAGCAAGGAGAAGGGCTCTTTTCGGTGATAAACAACCAGGCGACGAACCAGATGCTAGTATCGGGGAAAAGCTTCTTAGCCTAATTAAGGGCACGAAGATAGGCTTACCCCTCTAACATCAAAGGGGCACACAATAAGCTCAGGTTGACGTGTGAGGATCTATGAATCCACCCCAATATCCCAAAGGAAAAAAAAAAAAAAAAAAAGGTTCTTTTCCATAGCAAAGGATTAGTCTTTTTCTTCCTTTTTTCCATTACCCTCTTCACTTTCACTGCTACAGTCTTTTGTCTGAAGTTTCTTTTTAAGCATTCTCTTTTTCTTTTGACCACAAATACTTTGACGGTCACATTCTTCTGTTGTATGCACACTTTCACTACTTTCCGACTCCAATCTTGTCATCCACACATTTTTATTCTTTTTATTATATCGGTATTTATGTCGATCTTCTGATGATATTTCAAAATCTGGATCTTGATCCGTATCACCGATGTCTTCGGAACTCGAAGAGTCATCATCACTTGATCTATTATAGTAAGCTCTTTGGTTTTCCATGTTGTCAATTTTTTTCAATGTTATCTTCATACTGTTTGGTTTATCAGTTTTATTCATACTTTTCCAAACAGAACATCCTGGAGAGCTCACACTTTTTATATAATTACTTTCTACATTTTGTAATTTTGTATGTACTTCCAATTCCTTATAGTTGCAATCTGTCTGAACTTTTTCTGAATATGTTTTCTCATCAGTTACACCTGTTTTTACGGGTTGAGATTGGGATGCAGGAAATTCAGCTTCACTGTGTTTACATCATCGTTATTTTCTGTTACGCTATCCCATTCATTTAAGTCTTCAATTGGTAATTCAGGTATATTTTCTGAATTTATTACACAATGATATCTTAATCATGTTTTTTTTTAACTAGAGGTTCTTCATCTTTATTTCCTTATATTTCTTGAAAAGCAGTTGTTTCAGTGAATTTGGATGTATTGCCTTTTGAGCTATTGCTATTCCCTTCAAAACCCCTTCCTTTCTTCAACTCTTGTATTGAAAAATCTCCTTGTCTATTCTCTTCTTCATCACGCAAGGATTGCATCTTAATCTTGCTTCTTTTAGCTGCTGGTTCTTCGTCTCCACTCCGATCTACTTGTTGAAGAGCAGACAGGACCATTAACCTTCCTCTTGACTCCATAATTTTAAACTGTAACAGAATAAACCACGTTCATTACCTTCATTCATTTAACGATTTTTATTCAAAAAATGGCAGTGACACAGATCAAAGTGTAAATCACAAAATTTCTTCAATAGTGACACAACTTAAAATTTAATAGAAAAAGATTGTATTACAACTAATAATTGATAACGTTCATTCTTTCATATTGACACAACTCGAAGTGAAACATTTGTAACGTTAAAATGAGTTAAACATAAATCATCAACAGTGACATAACTCTAAATGTGACTTCAGAAGGCATTACGACCCAAATAATAGTTTTCATGAAAAATTACATAACTCAAAAATAAGTCACTAACAAAATACTGTCCACATTGCTTTTGTAATATTGTTGGCAAGAAAACTGTTACAAATAAAAATATGTCAGTATTACATTATCAAAGATGTATTATTTCTCTTACCTGTTTTCTTGAAGACTGTCACAAATGATAAAATGTCACTACTCATGAAAACACTACACTGACCTCTCTGTACGAACTCAGAAGTGACACTGTTCGAGATCGGAAAGGGAAGACAATGGCTCACATGCATAGTGACTTTTGTGCTTTGTATTGGCCAATTTTGGAGTTACAGATGTGTCGGCTTGCATGAAATGTAGCGCATTCAATCGAGGTTTCAGGATTGTAACCAACTCAAAATTGGCAATTTTTAAGTTGCAACGTTATTGAAGCCCATGTGCGATATATACCTGGAAGGGTGAGGCTACTACCTTTCTTATATACTTTTCCTCCTCATATCACAATAACCGAAACTGATTTGAACGCTTCTGATCGACATTTTCTCAGCGTCATGTTCTGATAGACTGCTTATTAAGATCAATAGCATCATCAATACTTATATGTTTCATGTCTTCATTCTGTACAGTTTTTGCTTGATCTAGTAACAACTTCTTTTTGTATATTTTACGTTCTTCTCCCTTCAGTTGGTAAGACCTTTTCTTTCCAGTATGAATCGTTAAAGATGTACCGCTGCTTGTTATTCTTACATCAACAATATCAGTTATTTCAACTTCAAATTTAAACTCTGCATTTGCCAGCTGCGCTTCAGCCACACCTTGCATGCGTTACATATTTTAAATTTTCATTATTTCTTTGTTTACTATTTGTAAAAATTAACCTGCAATTGAGAGCTTGGATGGAAGAAGTGCATTTCTTCAAAACGTGTTTTGAGATAAATGCATTTAAAGATTTCATCAATGTGTTGAATGCTATTATAATATGCCAAATTTCTTGTATCACCTAAAACTATGTAACTGGTTCGTACTGAACTTGTATTAGGTAAAAAAACGTGCTATTTAATGTGGCATATCAACAAATCTTTAAAATTAAACATATAATAAAAAGTGCCCTTTTTGAATAAATGAACATTTTGTACACACCAAGAGGTTAAAATATAATACTGTGATAACTTGAAACAAGTTTATAGGCAATAAACACTCAAATATCGTTTAAAGTATATAATTCAATAAAGGCAAAAGTATTTACAGCATTGATTTAGAAGTTATTTAGTCCCAATGTGAAATAACAGCCTACGCTTAGTAGTTAAACACGTTATCATCAAACCACTGACAACCTTCCTTAGATATAAACTGCTGCATATCCTTTAAGTCTTTGATTTTCATCGATTTTAAAGGTTTTACATCTTCATTTGCAGTTACTTCTTTTAGTTGAATATTTCCAGGTTTCAGAACTTTAAAGGGAGCCCACACTGGCGTGTAAGTTGGGGTCGTCAACACGTGTCCATCTCTTTAAAGAAATCTGATATACTTCTGTATCGTAAACTTTTTCTTTTTTTGAATGAATGTTTGGGTTAGTTAGCTCTGTCAATATTTTGGCCCAGTTTTTCAGAAAAGGAGTGGCTTCAACAACATTAAAAGGGCTTGGATTGTGTCTGCACTCTCTGAAAGTTTGTAAGTAGGTTTCAACTGTTTCAATGTTATCTTTTCTTTTTAAAGTGAACCGTAAATTCCAAAATTTCCGTCACATTGTTTGATGGTATGCCCTCTAACAGGAGAACGTATTCCATCGTTACATATAGCGTTTTAGACAACCATGCATAAAACTTGACCATAGTAGAATTTTTGTTCTGGCCACCGGCCCCGTCGGAAAATAAGTAGACGTTTTTGGTTGCATCACTGATTTTCTCACTAATAAAGTGGTAAAGGAGAGACACAACACTATTACTGTTTTTATTTCCTTTATTCTCTAAGAACCAGTACAGCGTGCTTTCACCGTCGTTATGGCAGTGAACATTAAAAATATACACCCACAGCATAAATTTATAGTACTGACTGTTGACGTTCAATTTTGGTAATGGGCGGTTCTGCCCGTAGTCAAACTCCAAAACTAATATTGAGTTGTCTGTCTTGCACTGATCTAAAATAGTTTTTTTTATTCCATCGTGTCTTTTATAGTGGAGAGGGAGGCACCTTTCAACATTTTTCACTTTTGAATTTTTTGTAAAGCCACACTACCATAAAAATTAAACTTTCAAGCACCTGTGGCTAAACCTACATTAGAAGCATCCTCACAATTTTTACCAGAGCTATAAATAGATTACAAAGGGTTCAATTTAAAATTTTTAGTGAACCTTGCACTGTGTTGAAATGTACCCCACCGGTGGGGCAGTTTTCAACAGAGCGTGGGGTACATTTCAACAAATGAAAAATTTATATAATTTCAAACATATTATTTAAACAAACTTTATTTTACAAACTAAGATAAGAGAAAATTAACATATCTCTATGATACTTCATAATAAAGGTTTATAAAAACTTAAGAGCCCTAAAAAACACATTTAATTAGATTTTACATTTCCTACATAATCTTTTCTTTGATAGAAGACAAATTTATTGAAAATGTCAGCGCGGATACAGCTCGAGCAGTTCCTCCACTGATGTTTGGCTGTGGTAGTTTCATTTTGATGTCGTTTCTATCAATGCTACTCGTGTCCTCTTTTTCAGGGAAGTAAAATTTCCACGAATCTTCTTTTTTTCTTAGAAACTTGACCATATAAGTCATTCCTTCCTCTTCTATTCCTTCAATTTGCGCCACGTACATAACCACTTTCTTCTTTGTAGCAAATTGAACGAGGACGAAGTCATTAACTTCTAGCACTGTTTCCTCACTTAGGCACCTTTCAAAATCAATTTGTTCCTCAATTTCACCAGTTGTGTTTTTTTGTGTGCTAGGTCTTCACATTCCGAATCATCATTTAATGGAACATCATCTACGTCTTCACTGACTGATGAATCACAAAATAAATTTTTCTTATGTTAAGCTTTCAGTTTCCCTACAATCGGAGCTGGTTTTCTTTTCTTTGCTAATCTCTTCAGAGTTTATAATTTAATTTTCTTTTCCAATCTTTTGAGGGTTTCTTCTTCAATTCTATTTTTTCCGGTGTTTCTGTCAGTACCACTGACTTACCTTTTTTCCGCCCACCCTTATTTTTTTTCTACAACTGGTGCCTTCGGGTACGGTCTTACATCCTCAGGCGTTAGTCCTCCTTTAGACATTTCTTTGTCTACTTTTGTTGGTGTACAGATCTTACTCATACTTGGTTGTTGATTTATCTTGCTTGTGCTTGGTTGGTGGTATTCCTTGGCCGTGCTTGGTTGCTGGTTTTCCTTGCTCGTACTTGGGAGACTCCAATGTGCAGATCCCGATATGAGGAGGAGATTGATCAACGGCTTTCTCAGGAACGTGATTGACAGAGGATGCTACATAATCTTCATCATTAAAAACTAGACGGTTAAATGGCCAGACACCAGTTTTTGCAAAGGCTGCAGTTTTGTTTTTATTTGAAAATGAAGCAGCGTATGCAGTGTTTGCCAATGCAGCTAGGATATGAATGCTGATGGTCTTACCTGGGTTTGATACCATCCAATCATTCTGTGCTACTTTCAACTTAGATTTGAATGGTCCCAAGACTCCAACATCCAAAGGCTGAAGCGGGTGAGAACAGTGAGGAGGGAATGTCACTAACACCATACCATTATCCTTTGCATATACCACAGCATCAAGTATACAGTGGCTTTCATGATTGTCCATTACTACAATGATTTTGTTGTCTGTAGAACAGTTAGTATGCTTTTTGATGTGTTTGAGGACTTCCAAAAACAAAGGACCAATCATCCATCCACTTTTTGGACTGTTAGCCAAGCCTAAACTTCCAGGTGGTGCACCAAATAGCATTGAGTCATGAAATTTAGCTCTTGGGAAAACAAAAACTGGTGGGACTGTATTTCCTACAGCATTAATTATATCATACACATAGTAATCATGGTACCACGCTCGCCTGAAACCGCTTGGCCCACTTGGCGAGCTCCTAGCTTAGCAACAACATTTGGAGCTTGGACAACTGTTGATACTCCTGTCTCGTCGACATTATAGATTTTGTCTGCGGTAAATTGTCCAGACTTGAGGGCTCGCTCATAATTGTTGAAAAACTCAGTAACATTTTCTTTGTTAAAAGCTGTGGCTCTTGCCAAACTAGTATTTTCGGGTTTTCTCAATGTAAGAGTTGGTTGGCGTTTCATGAAACTCTTTAACCAGTCAGTTCCAGCAATGCGGTTTTCCTCCCAACTATTTGGGATTTTTGATCCAAGGTTTTTTGCATAATCATGTGCAAGCTGTCGAACTTGTCTGTAGGTTAACCCAAAGTTCAGTTCTGAGCATTTTATTATGTATTTTGAAAGCATGGTTTCTTGCTCTGCAGTGAACACTTGTTGACTTGTGTATTTAGAGCTGTAGCATTTTGGTGTGTTGGTTACAGGCCTATTGGATTCATCATTCTTAGGATCGACTACGTCTACCTTACCTTTTTTCAATCTATAAAATAGAGCGGAATAGTACATTCCATATAAATCTGCTGCTACTCTCAATGACATTCCATCTTGGACTGCTTTCATTGCTTTGGCAAGGTCTTCTTCACTAACTTCTGGTTTATTTCGCTTCTTCTTGTACGTTCGCACCATTTTATAATCTGGAAAGAAAGAACAACTATTAGGCTAAGTATCGTAACATACTTTAAAATGTTGTATTCTACATTATAGGCTAGTAGGCTTACTAATGTATACTTGACTTAATAGCCATTCTGTCAATATTAATTTAAATTAAACATAGACTACAACAAAATTGCCTGATGGATAGGGTGGCTTTTGTATTTAGGCTAGCTGTGCTATTTATAGCCTAAAAACTTGAATATTGTTACAGGTTGTTAAAACTGTGAAAAGCCAACCAAAGATAGTGTTTTATAGTGCATATACATTTATATTAATTATTCAACCTGAAATATTGATTGGGGTACCTTTCAACGCTGTTGAAATGTACCCCCAAATCTCTGTTGAAATCTGCCCCAGGTGCTACCATTTGCTCTTGATGACTATAAGTAATCACAGAAACATAGTTTTGTCTTATTTATTATGTGCTTACATGTAGAATTTAATAAGCTATTAGATGCATAAATCTCACTTACCTCACTGAACAACTTCTGTCGAAAAAGCAGGTTCAAAAACTGAATAAACTTTTTACTTTTGAGGTCCTAAAACATGTTACACTCAATAACTCAGCAACTACTTAAAGAAATGGAGGGAAAGTTAATGTCTACTGTTGTACATCATGAAAGGCTATTGGCTTACCTATTGACCAATCTCTAAGCACTACTAAAGGAGGGAAATTCAAACTGTTGAAAAGTGCCCCATGTTGAAAGGTGTCCCCCTCTCCCCTACCTAGCGACGTGGTTCCTGTAATTCGCCAACACAGGAGAAGTAGGGTCGCTTTTTAGTAAAATCTTACATTTCATACAAAAATCACATAAATCAGTTTTGGGCTGCCTAATGCTGTACGGACAGTTTTCTCTGTAAAACTTGAAATATGTCGTATACTTCATGGACAGCTTACTGTTGGTAGTCTCGAAAAAATAAGACCGGAATGTATCATAAAGAATCTTTGGCGACAAGTCTGGGTTATGAAAGTATTGTCGTTTCATTTTTTTCAGCACAATAATGACTGATATCGTGAGGTATTTTTTCCCAATGTTCCGTGACTAAGGTCCACACATTTTCATATATTTTAGTTGGACGATTAGAATGTTTTCCACGACCATCTGTAATATTTAAATCTAGGCTTTCCTGTGAAACATTTTTTGTTATCTTAGACTGAACAGTTCTTACTCTTTTGGGTGTCACCTGAAATAAGCCTAAGAAAAATTGCTTACAAACTTTAAAAACTTCATCACCAAGTTTTATCTGGTACTGCCAATTGAACGGTTTTTCTTTGAAGTGCGATTTTCTGGCTTATATGGCAGAAGGCAAGTTGATATAAAAGTGTCTTGTTTGTTTTTGTTACCAAGATCCCAAAAGTCTTTAAAAAACTTAGTTTGAGCTTCGTCACAAATGGTGTTAAAACATGCACTCTTACAGCACTTACTTATTTTCTTGAAGGTTTTCGCCTCAACAGTACGTCCTGAACAAGTTTTATACTCTTTACCATGGTCCTTTTTAATTTTCTTAGCACTTTTGTTGTATAGTTTATGATGCACTAACCTTTTAAGACCCTTGTTGGCTAGTTTCGTTGTACTAGCTTGCTGTAGAACACTTAGGTCTACTAACCTTTCACTTATTTTTTCCTCATCAACTTCAACACTTGTATCACTCATGGTTAAAAGATACTTAATACTAACTAAATACAAAATGTAAAATACAGTTATAACAGTAAAAACAGTAGCTCAGACACTCAACTACAGCAAACGTCCATTTAGTAAGGTTATGTTTAAAACAATAATAATGAAACAACAAAATTGACCATGTGCAACTTCGTTTATGGAAAAAGGGCACTTGTACACAGCAAACTAAATCAGCTGTTACTCACTAGTGGATGATTTTTTTGACATGGGACCAGTTGTATTATCTGTAGAGAGATACAAAGAACAGATTTCCAACATTGGAGCAAAAAGGACACTTCTGGGCAAATGCCCTTCTTCCACCCAAGCTCTCAATTGATATTTGCTTGTTTTATTACAGCATTTCGGAGCCGAATTCTAAATGTGGCTGTATCAAATACACCGTTTTAACCATTACGTCGTCTTTGTGACAAGTAACTATATTTTCTTCAACTGCAAATTTATTACAGGACGACGAGGAATGCATCCTTTTAGGTACCGCTATGTATGATTTTCCTGATTTTTCTGCAATATTTTAAAATTATTTTTAGGTCTTCCTCATTATCTGAACAATTAGCCGACACATTAATTTTTACATTTTGATGTAATATTTTCATATTCATATTGTCAGTCTCATTGGCGACATATTCATTGTAAACATCTTTTGAACTATCGAATACTGACATCCATATTCTATCTCGATATAAAATGTCGTCCATTCTATCGAAAGGGTATTTTTTCTCGTCATAATACTGGTAATGTCCATAGATGTCGTAGTTGTCACTACCTCTTTCTAATTCTCTTATTTCAATTTTTAATTCTTCCCCAAGTGTACTAAGTGTACGATCATTTCATTGTCGCAAAACTTATACAAGCACTTTTTAAAAACTAGAATCACGGATTCTTTAGCCCTTTCAGTCCCGAATTATTTTTTTTGTCCAAAAAAATTCTTTTTCATTATAAACCTGTTCTTTGGGGTTGTTTGAACACACATATGTAATTTTTAGTTTAAAATTGTTTTTTAATTGATTTTTTGGGTATGTCCATCTACATGGACAGTGGGACTATATGAAAGTGAAAGGGGGCCATTTAAATTTTAAGTGGTCACATTGAAAGGTTTCCTTTTAAAAAAAAATGTCTAAATGGGAGGCTTGAAATAACACAAAACAATTCTACAAGAAGTATAACATATTTTATTATTATTACACCCTTACATTTCAAATAATTAAACAAAATTGCAAAACATCGAAATTAGATGATAAAAAAATCATAATTTGACATACTTTATGTGTGATACATAATAAAACAATTTCTGTATGACAAAAGGCATAAATGTACTTGGCACTTTGTGCAAAAGACATGGGTTTTTCCTTTGTAATTCTGGTTCTTACAACGTGTAGCCTCTTTTTTCGAGTCAACTTCTGGCAGATGGTCTACCGTATCTCGACGCATGGCTTTGGAGGGTTGGACTTCTTCCCTGGTCCTTTCCTTTGAAGTAGAATGTGAAGGGAGGTCTTCTGTGGATGCAGGCCTTCCCCTTTTCTTCCTTATGGTTGCTGTTTGTCCAACATTTATAAGGTGGTCACTTATACTAGTACGGAATTTTAGTAAGTCCATAATATTTCTTTTTTCAATGCTATTCATTTTACAATCAATTTTGTATTCAAACCATGAATTAACTATTGCTAAATCAATAGCATGAGTAATCATTCTCAGTGTCCATTTTTTTTATTTTATGAATGTCTGATAGTAGCTAAGCAGCTGGTCCAACTTGTCCACACCCCCCATGTTTTCATTATATAGTTTAGTTATTTCAGGCATTTCTACTTCAACATACTCTTTTTCCTTTTTATCCCACCTTCTAACAGTAACTGGAGTTCCTGAGGCAATAAAATTAGATGCCATGTTGACAAGTTTGTTGTCAAACCAACTAATTAGTGCGACTTTATTGTCAGCACTACATATTTCATCACATGTACCCCGTCCTGTTGCCTTCATCTCTTCTAAGGGTCTAAGTGGTGGTCGTGTGTCAGATTTTTTTCTTTTTGTTGACACGACCAAACCTAGGCAACTGGATAGTACCAGTTGCTTGAATGTTTAGATCCCGTAATATTTCAAAATAATTATAGGATGCAAAAAAATTATCAAAAAATAGACAGTGTGGCTCTGTTAGTAGATTGTTTATGGTAAGTTGCAAAACGACAGAGGGTAACTGCCCAAATCGTTCCAACAGTTGTGGATTAAATTCTGTGGTTGGACCTTGATATAATATGAAATCGTAAAGAAGGCCAGATTGACCACATAGGCAATAAATTTTTATCCCATACGGGTTTGGCTTCCCTTTTATGTATTGTTTCATGCTGAGATTTCCAGTGAATGGTACTATCTGTTCATCTACAGCGACACATTTCTCTACATGAAGTTGCTGACATCTCTTTTTCACAGCTTCATATATTGGTCTTACTTTCACAAACTTATCTGTGTTATCTTCGGGTATATCTAACTTATCTATTAAATTTAGATTTGTTCGGATAGAAAAAAATCTATTCCTACTCATACTACTAAACATTGGAATTCTGTAGCTTTCTTCCCAATACATACGTAGGCGAGGAAATCCTATCGTCCCGATTGCAATCTGAAGACCAAGAAAATACTTTGTTTCATTTACCGTTAGGTTTGTAAATGTATGGCCTTTTTGAACAGCGTACCTATTTGTCATTTCTTTTATGTTTTCAATGATGTCAGATGTAATATACTTTTCAAAGTACGATATAGGTTCACCTACATCTAGGCCTATAGCTTGTTGTTCATCATTTGAAACAGAAATAACCTCAAAAATTGGTTTAGGAAAAGGTTTTCTCACCCAACAAATATTATCTTTTTCTGTTAGAATAAAATCCTCTAAAGAATCAGGTCTGGTTGTTTGTTGTGGTGTACCCACTGTTGGTAATACGATAGGCCTATCTGAATTTTGATTGGGTAAGCCTAGGCCTAGAGTGTTATTAGTACCCCTTGATGTACTAGGCATATGATTACCGTCAATAGGCGTAATACTAGAATTACGAGATGTGCTCTCCAAAGTTATCTCGTTACTTACGGCTACATCAGAAAATAAATCACTTATCTCATCATTCAGGAGGTAAATGTCTGCAATATCATCGTCTTCAACCTGATACCAACCTGTCCTCATCAGATGTCAGTTCAATTTCACGGTTACGCCGTTCCTCAGCCGAATCTTTGAGTATTTTTACCAATTGTTGTCCCACTTCGTCTTTAGGTTTACGTTTTTTTTGCTAAAACCCGCGTTTCATACGGCCCGGTTGGATCTGGGTTCGCGGCAGGGGCTTCAATGTCTAAATGTAAAAGATCTGTATTATCCGGATCCTGACGATCAACATTTGAATGTGTGTTTGTGGGGGGATTGTTGGTGTTTAAAAATGTAAGTGTATTATAAAACACGTAAGGTGTTTTCCTCTCAGCAGCCGAACCACTTTTTACTCCACTCAGTCTCCGCTTCTCTCTGGCGTATGAATCTTTGATGTTCTTCCACTTCTTCTGAAGGGTCATACCTGTAATAAAACAATTTGGTTGTTTCTTTTCAATCTTATAAGAAGGGTAATAAGTAAATAACACAAGTGCAGTAGATCCTCGATTAACCGGGGATTACAGGCTTGTAGTAATCTCGGATAATGAGAATCTCGGTTAATAGAAACATTATAGTTGAAACTAATAGACGGAGTAGTAAATGTAATAAACATTTAAATTTCTGGAATTAAGAATTTACTGGGTACTAGAATTGATAAAGTGGTTTGATGTTTTAAATTCACATACAATAAAATTAATCACATTAGTTGAAAGAATTTTCAAAATTGAAACAATAAAACTTTTAAACTATACGGTTCAAAATTGAAAGTAGCAGCCCAACGTTAAGGGAGCTCCCCTCCCCTCTATACTCTGTCGCTACTCAAGGCCAACTGTTGGCGGCTCTCGGTGCAACAGAAGTCTCAGTCGAAAGAAGCTCGATTAATCGAAGTTCACTGAATAATGAAAAAAATGTGTTTAATACCTCTTTAAAAAACGCGTTTTACAAAATCAGCAAAAAATATTTTTCTTAGAAAATTGCTTAAAAATAAATTTTTAAATTATAAAAAAACACTTCGATTTTTCCAATTTTGTAAATTAACCATTTAGAAGTGGGGGCCAAAGCAGCTGGTGCTTTCAATTTAATCCATTGCGAAACTTGAAATTAAAAATTACCAAGCAGAGATCAACACGTAGGTGTTCAATATTTTTTATTGCCACATTTTGTAGCATTGATTTTTACATAAAATAACTGTATATGTATTTTTTTCAAGGTATCTCACCACTGGAAATTCATTTGTGGACTTGCACCATTCCTATCGACTTGGAGCTACTACCATAAAAGAGATTGTTGCAAGAGTTTGCTCAGCGTTATGGAATGTTCTCAAAAATGAATGCCTACCCGAACCTTCCAAAGATGACTGGTTGAGAATTGCTTCAGAATTTGAAAACCGAGCAAACTTTCCAAATTGTTTAGGCGCGGTTGATGGAAAGCATATAAGGATTGTGAAACCCCCAAATAGTGCATCATTGTATTTCAACTACAAACATTACTTTTCCATCGTCCTTATGGCAGTGACAGATGCTGACTATAAATTTGTTTTTATAGATGTTGGCTCTTATGGAAAGTGTGGAGACTCTACAATATTCCAACAATCTGCATTACACCAAAGAATACTTGCTGATACCATTGATCTCCCAGAGGACAGAGCGATTTCAAGTTCGTCGTCTACACCCATCCCTTTTGTGTTTCTTGCCGACGACGCCTTCTCATTGTCACACAGAGTGTTGTGCCCTTTCATTGGAAAACAGCTCAATGACACTAAAAGGACATTTAATTATCGCCACTGTCGAGCCAGACGATATGTTGAGTGTACGTTTGGCATACTAGCCAATAAATGGCGCATATTTCACAGGCCTTTGAATGTGGATGTTGATTTGGCTATAGACATTGTTAAAGCGTGTTGTATTTTGCACAATTATGTACGAAGTAGGGATGGTTTACAGTTTGTGGACACATTGTACAAATTCCCAACTGACAACGATGACTCTGAATGTACACATCGCAATCGTCAGTACAACTCAAACACAAGAAACATCCTAGCTGAATATTTTGTCAATGAAGGAGCAGTGCCGTGGCAAAAGAACTATCTGTGAGAAGGACAGTCTCATCGCAAAACTACTTCTATGTCACTCAAGATCAGTGGAAATTAACTAATATTATTACATTTGAATAGGCACAATGTTAAGTTGTTTTAGTGATGTGTAATAAATTAAAAATTTACTTACATAGTTTATTTTTTTCAGTTGTGTTGGAGCACCCACTGCCCCCAAACAAAAGAGTAACTTCCTCCCACATCTTCTTCTTTGTTTTTGTCACTATGCTCGTCTAGTAACATATTCCACAAAGATGGCCTTTCTTTAATAACTAAAATGAACCTTTCGGTATCAAATTCAACCTCAGCCATTTCAAATCTAAAACTTAACCTCAAACAAGACTCACCTCGACTGTATCTGGCCGCGCACTGGTCGCTTGACAGTGCGCGTTGTCTCATCTAACTGCGTGTTTTCATTGGCCGCGTAAAAACATGTGGCCGCGGCGGCCAAGACAGAAAATTCTGGTCGCGGCGGCCAGGTGGCCGCGTCGTGGCCGCAACCGCTTGGTGCGCGTTGTTACATTGTTCTTAATGTTAAACTGGCCGCGAGCGGCTGGCCGCTGTCGTGGCCGTGGCCGCGGCCGCTGTAGTGCGTGTTAGCCCTAACACATCAGGATATGTTGAACTAGTCAACGATTCCTCTTTCAATAATTGCAGACTCTGCGTAATGTGTTTTTTCTACATTTTTAGGTTGACCAGCCGAAATGTAACTGTTTTCCGGGATGCCACTTTTATCAATGGTCGTATCATGTCTGCTGTTAGATGTGTGGGGTTCATCAGAGATTTCCAACTCAAGTAAATCTCATTTTATTAGTAGATCATAATGGCCTTCTGACTCGTGACCTTTTTCTATTCCTTGAAGTACAAAATCGTATGTTGTATACACCTGATTGATATTAAAATTAGCAACCTGAAAGATAGTATCTTTCCCATAAATCCTTTGTTTAACATCTTTATCTCTGTATACAGTTGCATTTCTCTTGTAAACCTGGCATAAAACTGTATTTTCAAATTCCGATCCATATATTCGCTTCTGTACATGTCCCATTAGGTTTGCATATTTTAGAGGATAGTTAAATTCTTCTCCGAGCGTATATTGTACTCTCACATAATAATGTTGCCAGTTTGTTACTACGTGGTTCACTATGCACGTCCTGACTTCCATGTACCGATGTTGAGGATAGTTAAATTCTTCTCTGAGCGTATATTGTACTCTCACATAATAATGTTGCCAGTTTGTTACTACGTGGTTCACTATGCTCGTCCTGACTTCCATGTACCGATGTTGAGGATAGTTAAATTCTTCTCTGAGCTTATATTGTACTCTCACATAATAATGTTGCCAGTTTGTTACTACGTGGTTCACTATGCTCGTCCTGACTTCCATGTACCGATGTTGAGGATAGTTAAATTCTTCTCCGAGCTTATATTGTACTCTCACATAATAATGTTACCAGTTTGTTACTACGTGGTTCACTATGCTCGTCCTGACTTCCATGTACCGATGTTGAGGATAGTTAAATTCTTATCCGAGCTTATATTGTACTCTCACATAATAATGTTACCAGTTTGTTACTACGTGGTTCACTATGCTCGTCCTGACTTCCATGTACCGATGTTGAGGATAGTTAAATTCTTATCCGAGCTTATATTGTACTCTCACATAATAATGTTACCAGTTTGTTACTACGTGGTTCACTATGCTCGTCCTGACTTCCATGTACCGATGTTGAGGATAGTTAAATTCTTATCCGAGCTTATATTGTACTCTCACATAATAATGTTACCAGTTTGTTACTACGTGGTTCACTATGCTCGTCCTGACTTCCATGTACCGATGTTGAGGATAGTTAAAATCTTCTCCGAGCTTATATTGTACTCTCACATAATAATGTTACCAGTTTGTTACTACGTGGTTCACTATGCTCGTCCTGACTTCCATGTACCGATGTTGAGGATAGTTAAATTCTTATCCGAGCTTATATTGTACTCTCACATAATAATGTTACCAGTTTGTTACTACGTGGTTCACTATGCTCGTCCTGACTTCCATGTACCGATGTTGAGGATAGTTAAATTCTTATCCGAGCTTATATTGTACTCTCACATAATAATGTTACCAGTTTGTTACTACGTGGTTCACTATGCTCGTCCTGACTTCCATGTACCGATGTTGAGGATAGTTAAATTCTTCTCCGAGCTTATATTGTACTCTCACATAATAATGTTACCAGTTTGTTACTACGTGGTTCACTATGCTCGTCCTGACTTCCATGTACCGATGTTGAGGATAGTTAAATTCTTCTCCGAGCTTATATTGTACTCTCACATAATAATGTTACCAGTTTGTTACTACGTGGTTCACTATGCTCGTCCTGACTTCCATGTACCGATGTTGAGGATAGTTAAATTCTTATCCGAGCGTATATTGTACCCTCACATAATAATGTTGCCAGTTTGTTACTACGTGGTTCACTATGCTCGTCCTGACTTCCATGTACCGATGTTGAGGATAGTTAAATTCTTCTCCGAGCTTATATTGTACTCTCACATAATAATGTTACCGGTTTGTTACTACGTGGTTCACTATGCACGTCCTGACTTCCATGTACCGATGTTGAGGATAGTTAAATTCTTCTCCGAGCTTACATTGTACTCTCACATAATAATGTTGCCAGTTTGTTACTACGTGGTTCACTATGCTAGTCCTGACTTCCATGTACCGATGTTGAGGATAGTTAAATTCTTATCCGAGCGTATGTTGTACTCTCACATAATAATGTTACCAGTTTGTTACTACGTGGTTCACTATGCTCGTCCTGACTTCCATGTACCGATGTTGAGGATAGTTAAATTCTTCTCCGAGCTTATATTGTACTCTCACATAATAATGTTACCAGTTTGTCACTACGTGGTTCACTATGCTCGTCCTGACTTCCATGTACCGATGTTGAGGATAGTTAAATTCTTATCCGAGCGTATATTGTACCCTCACATAATAATGTTGCCAGTTTGTTACTACGTGGTTCACTATGCTCGTCCTGACTTCCATGTACCGATGTTGAGGATAGTTAAATTCTTCTCCGAGCTTATATTGTACTCTCACATAATAATGTTACCAGTTTGTTACTACGTGGTTCACTATGCACGTCCTGACTTCCATGTACCGATGTTGAGGATAGTTAAATTCTTCTCCGAGCTTATATTGTACTCTCACATAATAATGTTGCCAGTTTGTTACTACGTAGTTCACTATGCTCGTCCTGACTTCCATGTACCGATGTTGAGGATAGTTAAATTCTTATCCGAGCGTATATTGTACTCTCACATAATAATGTTGCCAGTTTGTTACTACGTGGTTCACTATGCTCGTCCTGACTTCCATGTACCGATGTTGAGGATAGTTAAATTCTTATCCGAGCGTATATTGTACTCTCACATAATAATGTTGCCAGTTTGTTACTACGTGGTTCACTATGCTCGTCCTGACTTCCATGTACCGATGTTGAGGATAGTTAAATTCTTCTCCGAGCTTATATTGTACTCTCACATAATAATGTTACCAGTTTGTTACTACGTGGTTCACTATGCTCGTCCTGACTTCCATGTACCGATATTAATTGTGTACCCCACAACGCCATACTAATTGCCCGAAATAAACAATGACTGTCCCCAATAACCTTAACTCTTTCAAACACCTCCTAAAATAAATATTATTTATGTTAGTGAAGCAAAAACACTGTAAATACATGTATGAGTAATGTCTACTTTTCCAACAAGTAATCTTTGAAATAGGCTATTAATAAATCCATAGACAATACGTAATGTATACATCTTTAAATAAAATAAACAATAATATTATAATACGATTGTAATCCAATCACGGAAGGCATACATGGGCCTTAATGCTTTCTAAGATCGAGAAAATTAAGCATAAAACGCTTTCTGAATTCAGACATTAATTTGTTCATTAAAATAAAATATCGTTTATATTTTTATTTCTTCTGAATCCATACTGACACTTACACTTTCGCGCCAACGTGGGGCTCTAAAGCCCCATACACACTTTCTTAAACCCGGCGTGGGGCTGTAGAGCCCCACGCTTCGTTTGATTTGTATAGTTGGTTTAGATCAGCCGTATTTCAAGAGACTTATCTAATGTATCTTACGGCAATTTGGAATGGCCAAGAATGTTTTGAGTCGGAAATTATCACAAAAATATGTACTTTTTCTTTGATTCCAGATTATTTTTATTATTACCTTCAATCAATCATATATTTGTTGAGATAAATAAAAAGCATGTACATTGATACATTTTATTTACAGAAAAAAATATTACAAATACAAACTAATTTAGTGCTTTTTGTTGAAACACTCCAGACACATGTGGGGTTCATTTGGGCAGTCAGCACAGTAGGTGTTAACTTTTTTGGCTTTGTTCCTTGCCTCCTTGGTTCCCACTTCAAGTACTTTTTCTTGGTAGCACAGAAAACACCTCTTTCTACTTTTCAGTGCAGGTCCTTCCCTTTTCAAGAGTTTGTGTTTTGGTGCTGGTCTTTTTCGACCTGAAATAAATAAAAAATGATAGCTTTCTCAAAATAAGGCTAATCAATTATACAAGTAACGACTGTAAATTCGGCAATTTTTTATGTTTACTAGATTATAATAAATCCTAAGATTTTTATTATTTTTAGTTGTGATAGTGATATTTTCAAATAATAATGATAAAATTATGAATTGTCATTAGAAATTTGAATAAAAAATCTATCAAGGTCATAATAAGTACGCCTACCTGCTTGTTGAAGTGATAATGGAGGATCAGGAGCAGGGGTGTCTTCACCTTTTATCAGTTCTCGCAGCAGTACTTCCCTGAACTTGATCATTTCCCACTTCTTTTGTCTATTTTCGTTAAAAATAACAAGAGCGTTAACTACGCTTGTTCCCAGCAACAGTTCCACTGCAACTTTCTTATACCACTTTGTGGTCTTTCGAAGTGGTGTATACTGGTCTACCAACACCAACACAAGTATGATAGGGCGGCTGAGTGCGGACGTTCTGCGAAGGCAGCACTCTGTTGGTGACAATGCGAAGCCGGCTGAGGGAGGGTTTTGTCTCGGTGGGTTCGCTCCTCGTGTAGAATTCCAAGTTAAAACTTTGCTGGAATCTTTAATCGAGGGCAACACAGTAGCTTCCACCATAAGGGCAGACAAGCCGAGACTGACGAGCTGCCGAGCCGGCCCTATGCACGTTCACCAGCTTCTTCTTCATCAGCAGGTCCTGAGTTCTCTGCTTCTTCATTTGGTTGTTTCTCATCAGCCGATTGCTCACTGTCCGAGAAATGGTGACTGTCTTCGACAACGTCCTCGTCGCTGTCATCAGATACTCCTATTTCATCGTATGACTTCATCGTATTTTCCACATTGGCAAAAATATTTTAAAACCTACTAGATACCTAAAATAATTTTATTGTATAAAAACTTACATTTTCGTGGTAGAATGCAGGAAGGATGATTGAAATCAGGCACCCATCGGTTTTTCCTATGAATTTTCCAATTTGAATTTTACGGTCACCCGTGGGCACCGGGGAGTGTTCATAGTATTCACTAGAATAATATTTTATTTCCACAGTACTTAATTTACTAAATTTACTTCTTTACACACGTTTTTGTTTTTGATTTTTTACTCATGATATTTATTAAAGCATGCGCCAAACACAGGCCAGGCTGATCTGGGCAAGTTGCACAGTACCATGGTGTTTTCTTGTCCCGCTGAGTTTGACAACAGATGCGACAATTTTTCCTTTGTAGTCTGTTATCTGCAGTTCGGCCTTCAGTTTTTTTATTTTATGCATTTCAAGTCGAGCTCTTTTCTGGGCGGTGCGCTCAACAGGCCCGTCTAGAGGTGGTAGAAGGGAACGAATCACATCAAGTCTGAAGTCATATAAGTTCATTTTCATTTTGTGCGTTTAGCAGCATCATTTGTAGAATGTGAATTAAGATTTTCTTATACCAGCGTACCGATTTCCGTTCACAAGGATAGTAAGATAAAAGCTGGTCAGCCATATCCACGCCACTCATGTACGCGTTGTACTGTACTGATGGGGAGTGGCTTTTTCACAGTGGTGTTGTGTTTTGTGATAAAGTCAACCATCTTATTCTCAAATTTGGTGCTGTTATAGGTGACAACACGTTTGTCACGCCACTTGCCTACCATGACGCTGTTACCATATCGCGCCACGGTCTGACCTTTCTTGAGTTTGGCAGTCTGTACCTCATTTGGGACTTTCTGTCTAGGTGCAACGTCCCGTTGCAGTATGTATCTTTGGCTAGAAGCTTTGAGGCCAGAGAGTACCTGTTATAGAAATTATCCATAAATATGGAGTGTCCATTGTTCAGTTTTTCTTTTAGCAGGTGCAACACAACCTTTTCTGTATGCCCTTTACCCTCTACATCTGAATCTGAAGAACCAGCATATACATGAAACTTCAAAAATAGTCCAGAGTGTTCTGTGAGGGAGTACAGTTTTACACCGTACTTATGCCGCTTTCCCTTTATGTACTGGCGGAAATGTAAACGGCCTCGCCAGAGAACCTCGCCTAATGACAGCTCCTTCTGTGGATAATATACTTAATTCATGTTGTTGTTGAAGTGAGCTACAATAAACTGTATCTTATCCATACTAGTTTTTGTTGGTGGTTTGGGTTCTGAAAATACAAAAACCTGTCTCTTGACATGACTTGGCGGAAAGCAGAAAAAGGTAAATAACTTATCAGTCTTCCAGTAATCCTGGATGCGATTCAATCTAATAGTTCCCGTGTGCAATAGAAGGCCGAAGAAATGCAGCAACTCAGCCATTGTTAAGTGTTTCCATTTATTAATTTTTGACTTTGGTGTCAGATCTGGTTTACCGAACACAAGGTTTTCCTTCGCCAGGACAAGGCACTACAAGTCCAGACAAACGAACAAAAGTAATGGGTCTCAAGCCGGAGGTCGTTAGAGCCCAAACGGGGGGAGCTGTACCAACGTCAGGGTCATCACCAGAAATGTAAGATTCATCGGAGGATTCAATAGACACATCATCCGATTCAGCATCTACCACATTTTGAACATAATCCACAGCACGGTTTGGAAGGAGCACGTCATCGTCACTGTCGTTGCCCAAGTGTGGACCACTTTGAGTAGAAGTTCCAGGAAGGTTAAGATCCATTGTATGTAAAATAAACAATTCTAAAAACTATATTTACACTCACTAATCACTTAACACTTGCCTACATACACGATTAAAAGAACAAAAGAAAAGGGGCAAATGCGGTCCCCGGTGACCGCCCCGCACGTGGAGCAAAACTGAAACCAGAACGTCTATTGACACAACATAATACCGAACTGAGATGCGGCGTAGTTTCACCCCGCTCTAGCAAGTGGCTACAACACACTGAAACAGTAAACAAGCGGTAGAGCGAGCGGTCCCCGGTGACCGTGCCGCTACCTAGTGGCGCCACGTTGGCGGTCACCGGTACCGCGCCGCACCCAATGTGTTAAAAAGATATTGAAACCGCGCTGTTCTTCTCTCGGATCCATACTCTGAAAATAAAAATACTAAATGTAATATTACAATAACCTATTACAAAATCTTGTTAATTTAATACAGTAGTACAAAACTTAGTAGGATAATATCGTTTGCCTTTCTTCCACAACATTTTTAACCCAAAACAAATACAATAAATACATTTTTCAATAGAATGTAAAGTTTAAAGTGATATACTTGTACCGTTATTATAGTACATATATTAAATTTATATGGAGCTAATACTTCGTAAATCAAAACAACTTTTCGGAAATACTTGATTTATTCCGAGATTAAAGTTCACTCAAAATTTGACAAAGTTTACAAACTTTAGATTCGATTTTCTTCAAAACTTCACACAATCGAACAAATCTAATTAAGAGTCTGATCAAAAATGAATTAAAAATTAAAATGAAACTAAAAATGTATACTTCTCCAAAAATGGTTTAAATTAACAAAATAAAATAAAAAGTTCTCTTCTCAAAATATTCAAAAAATCAATATAACACAAAACTTGATACTAACTTTACGACCAAAATTTAATTCACAATACTTCCAAAAATTGAATTAAATTCTCAGATTCTGTAAGATGAGAAACTTTAGAAATTTAATTGCAACAGTATAAAAATAAAAGATATTAACTAAACGGTGGTACGGGACTTACTACTTTGAAGATTACGGAGGCTGATAGGGATTTAATACGCACTGAAGAAAAATTAAATACTTGAATTAAATTTACACGCGATAAAAGAATTACTCTAAATCCCAAACTATAGGGTTAGAGGAAGAATACTGCTTCTCTACTCGACGTCTGCACCTTCTCGTTCTGGCTTCAAGACTGCGCTCCCTCTCTCCACCCAACAGGTTCGGAACGTATCACGGTAGATAACACGATCAGCTGATTGACCGGTCTCGAACCAACAAACAATGTCCACGCACCGCGTCTAGTTAACAAAGAGCCTACTTCTTACCGCGATTCAGCATAAATAATTACGACTACGGTACATACTTACAAAATATGTAGCCTGTTTTAGTATACTCCAACGGACACGTGAGAGCGAAACTCCGCAAAATGAAAAGCAATGTAGACCGCGCGCGGAGCGGCACTCCGCAGTTACACTTCCAACCCAAGTATTAGCCACCACGTGTCTATGCAACGGTACTGGACAAGGTTACTATACAGAAGGTTGCTTCAGTCGCGTGCGCACACACTTGGCGCATCACGTCACACTCAGACCTCCCCCACCTACACTAGCCGCTGTAATGTGCCGCTAACATGTGTTCGCTCAGACGCTCTACGATTAACCAGTTAAATGTATTTATTATCATTATTAGTGACCACGTTTTGTAAAAGTTTGGATGATTTAAGTGTGTGAGATGCTTGGGGAACGGTGTGCAGTAGCCGTTTGTAACAACAGCCGCGTTAAAACACGTAAGTTGTCAGAAGAAAGTAATAAGGTATTTTATCAAAGATTTCCTAAAGATCAGTCATTGTCAAAACAGCGGGCACATTTTTTTAAACGGGCGGATAAATATTTTAATCCTCTTACTTCTGTTATTTGTTCTGATCATTTCACAAGTGAGTTTTATGAACGTGATTTAAAAGCAGAACTTTTAAATTTAGCCCCTAAGAAATTAGCCAAATGCTGTGCCTACACTGTTTTCATGCTCTGAAACCGCTACATGTGTAAGCATTCAACAAAATAAAATTATTTCTAGCGAACGAGACAAACGCATTAAGAGCAGGGATTCCAAACAGATTGTAGAATGTATTTTAAATAATGAATCTACTGAAAATGAAGCCAGTTTAGAAGCTCCGGATATGAATGAAACCCTGTCAAAAGAAAACAGTGAACTTAAAGAAAAAATAGCTTTGTTGCAAAGTAAAATTGATTTAGATTGTCGTCAAATAAAAAAAACTTAAAAAAGACAACCATAATCTAAAAAGAAAAACAATAAGCTTACAGCAGGAACCAATAAAGCCCATAAGGTTCTCAAATCAATTTTAACAAAAAATCAAATTGATTTATTGATTAGCATGAAAAAACAAGTAGCTTGGACAAGTGATGAAATCTCGTTGGCTTTTACTCTAAGATACCTTAGTAAGAGATGTTATTTGTTTATAAAAAGAGAGATGAAAATTCCACTCCCAGGACTTTCAACGTTGGGCTTCACGTTTTTGTAATTGATCAGGGGCTGTTTGTTTCAGTGTTTAAATATCTCTAAGTAGCTAACTCTTCATTTAAAGAGCACGTGCGTGTGATTACTTTGCAATTTGACGAAATAAAAGTCAAAAAAGTTATGGAGTACGGCTCCAAAAACGACCAAATTGTGGGTCCGCACAGTCAAATGCAAGTTGTTTCAGCTCGAGAACTTTTTGCAAACTGGAAGCAACCCCTTTACGTTAAGTTCGACACACAAGTTACTAAAGAGATTCTATCGACAATAATTATGAAATTAAAAGAAACAGGCTATACCGTAAAAGCTTGTGTAAGTGACATGGGAGGTGGAAATGTAGGATTGTGGAAACAGCTAGAATTAACTACCAAAAAAGACATATTTTGTTCCTAACCCCTCCTCCAACGAAAAGGTATACTTATTTGCAGACGCTCCTCATGTTTTGAAACTAATTCGCAACTGGTTTTTAGATACTGGTTTTGAACTTTCTAATGATCAATTTGTCCAAAAAGAGCCAGTTTATACAATTCTAAATATGGAAGAAAATGAGGATTTAAAAGTATGTCATAAACTAACGACAGCGCATTTAACTGTTCAAAAAGCTGAGCGTCAAAATATGCGGAAAGCTAGTGAACTAATGTCTCACACATCGGCAACAGTTTTGAGACATTACTTAAGAAATGACGAAGTTGCACAGTTCACAAGCAGTTTCATTGAGCTTGTGAATAAATGGTTTGACTTGATGAACTCGTACAGTCCCCGACAATTTGGAGAGTCCTCTCAAAGAGCGTATGGACAAGACTTGGTCAAACAAAATGAAATATTAGACGAAATGTTGAAAACGATGACAACAATGAGATGCTGTGTCCTTACAGTTGTTTCAAAAGGGGTGCATTAAATCTATCATGTCACTAAAAGAGTTGTTAAAAGATCTCAAAACATCGTACGACATTAAATACATTCTCACTCATAGGCTTAACCAAGACTGTTTAGAGAATCTATTCTCTCAGATGATTAGAACGAGACGAGGACTAAACGATCATCCTACCCCATTAGATGCCATATACCGTCTGCGGATGATCATTCTTGGTAAAACTCAAGGCTTATTACAGCAAAATACTAACACTAACAACAACAGAAACAATCGTTAGTAAAGTATTGCGCGTAGCAGGAGTAAACGTGATCGAAACTACATGCCCTTGCTTCGATACAGGTCAATCTTCAGTGGAGATGACACAAGATAAACTTCCATGTACACCAGGACCAAGCAACCACTCCGTTGATTGTAAGAATGATGCCTTGGAGTATCTTTCAGGTTGGGTGGCCAAGAAGATAAAAACAAGTTACCCATATCTTACGACAGTTCAAGATGAAGGGAACGTAAAATTTCCTGAAATCGGCATGAATGATTCATGGATTAAACATTTATCATTAGGAGGATTGACTCATCCATCACCAGAATGGCTCAACCAAGCAAAGTGGATGAACGAAGAATTTGAATCATTTCATAAAAAATACCTTTCCAAAGAACCAGGTGCGTATTACTAATATTTCATAGAAACAAGTAGGCTTTTGTAGTGTTCATTTCTTTCAATGCGCTGAGCGAAACTGTATTTATGAATAAAATAGGTTTGCTTGTTTGTAACTTATTTTTTAAATTGAAAAATATTGAATAATAAAATTTTTGTATGGTATGTTATTTTGCAGGCGTAGTAATGTTTTTTACATAAAATAAAGAGCTACAGCAAGTTATAGTGTTATTTACATTTAAATTGATATATTTCAAATGCTTTAGTTGTATGGCTTCAAATGGACGGTTATATTTATTTTATTTAGGATATATACTACTTAAAAGTAAAGAAAAATAAGAATATATTAAAATTTTGTTTATGTAGGTATCATTGTTGTTTCTAGTTTTCATTATATAGATACATTCTAAATCATCTTTGATTTGGAGTATTGACATAAAATAAATGTATTACAATAGGTTAAAGTATGCAAACTTCTTCACAGCTCCAGCTTTAATATTATTTCAGTGTATATTTATATTCTAAATATTTCTCACCATTTTCAAGCTAGCAAATACAGATGCGTCTATTAGTATGCAATATAATTTAAATTCAACCGAAAACCCCGTTGAAATGTATTTTATAAAGTTCTGTTATAACTACAAAAGGTTTTGTTTTTCAGGCGTCGTAAAACGAATGACAATGTCAGTTATCCAGAAATACCCTTGTATTCCGGAAGAGGTCGCCAGAGTATTCATAAAACAAAGGACTATAATTAGAATGAAGTTTATAAACGAAAAAAATACTCTAAGAAAGAAAGAACCTAGTGAGTGAAGACAGGATAACTTCAAAGAAATATAAAAAACTCACGACTTAAAAGTGTTAACATAAGTCTATGATACTGATTGTATAAATTTTCTAATAAAACACGAGATTTTGATAATTATTGATTTATTTATCCGTTTGCTACGTACTTTTTATTAAATGAAGTAGAAACCAATCATCTTAAAGGAATAAAACATTCTCAAAGTAAAAAAAATTAATATGTGCATTAAAGTTGGTTTTGTTAATATTGAGATCAATGTATCTTCATAAATACACCAATTAGGTCATGCAGTAGTACGTAATAGTAAAAAAAGGATTTAAAGGATAATGTATCCCAAGAACAAATACAAAATATATCGGTAAATAACTGGCTCTAGCGACCCAAACAATAGGCTTGAGCAGAGAGAGCGCGGGCACATTTCGGCGTGTGACCGACTGTTCTTATAGTCCATGTCTTTGTTTTAGCTGAAATACGATAGTAGGGTATCATACGATCAAGTAGGTCCACCCCCCCTATGTTCTTGTTATAAAGTCCAACCACACATGGTCTTTGAACATTTATGTAAGTTTTTGTGACTTTACACCATCTGGTCACACGATTTTCTGGTTGAATGCCATGCACATTGGAAACTATTATTACAGGCCTACTATCTAGCCATTTCAGAATAGAAACCTGTCCGTCGTCTCTCACAAGTTGGACAGCACTGCCTTTGCCTTACCTACGAAGGTCTGCATCAGTCCCAAGGTCATATTCATGTGATATTCTACAGTTCTGTAAGGTAACCTGTACCATGTAGGCCTCGAATATGAAGCTCATCAAGAAGGGTTGTTGATGTAAAGTACCTGTCCATGTAAATGTAACATCCTTTAGGTAAAGTTTCGGGAAGTCTGAGGACAAGTTTACCACCAATTTCCAACTGAAGCTTAGGGTCGACCTCCAGGATTGTATCCCCTTTACCTTGATACAAAAAGAAATACAGAACCAATCCATCAGGAGCAGTCGCAACAAAGTTCTTCAACCCAAGTGGATTAGGCTTACCTGTCACATACTGGCGCGTTTCACCCATTTTGCCATGGAAAGGTATCATCTGCTCATCTATCGATGTTGGCTCCTAGGATTTTGAAGGCAAGCGTGTCTTACGGAATTTATCATAGGAGTAACTTTCCAAAACTTGTTTAAGGATTTTTCCTCCTCTGTGACATTGACATAGTTTCTGACAGTCAGATTGTTACGAATGAGGAAAACATAGTTCTCGTCATTGCATCTGCAACTTATGCTACTCTGGTTTTGCGTGCCCAGTACATTCTGATTCTAGGATACTTTATGTAAGACAAAATGATGTTGGCTCCAAAGAATTGTTTTAGCATTGCAGAAGTGACAACTACATTCTTTGCAGTAGTTGAAAGTATTCGTTGGAATGTTGCCAGAGCCATGTCATCAAACAAAGATTGTAGTAAAAACCTGTAGAGTGCGTTAAGGGGAGACAATCTTTGAAGATTGAATGATTCATCAATTTTAGGAGCAGCTGGTAGAGGCGAAAAGACGTTGCTCATATTCCATGTATAACGACTCGAGGGTGCAGGTTGTGGTTCAGGAGGTGGACTGGGTTCAGGTTGTTGAACTGCATTGTCCACTTCCTCTTCTGAGGACTGGTCATCTTCAGGATGTCGTTCTAACACAGCAATTGGAGCAAATGTCGGATCTGCATCCTCGTCATCTGAGAATCCATCAACCTCAGGTATATCCCCATCCAAAATTTCATTGACGAAGTTATCAAACAGATCTGAAAAAACACACATTTGTTGTCTAAGTTATGAGATTTTTATACAACTGTTAAATAAATTTTGAGGTGAACAAACACTAACATCTGCTATTTTAACCATATATTTGTTGGTAAAAATGTTTATTTATTGTTAAAAACTGAAATTAATTACACCAAAATAAATAAAGAATTTTGCAAAATTGTAAATTTTTAGCAAATTCCGCAAACTGGAGTCCCATTGTCACCTCTATATGACACAAACATTAAAACATGGCTAGGTTAGGTCAGAAACGAAATAAACTGAAAACACTGATTTGGTATGAATGTACAACTATTGGACAGGGCTCTAAATTTTTCTAAAGGTCAATATGGCTCAAAATCACAAATTGGGATAATTTTAACAAAACTGTTAAATCATAAAAATTAAAGATAATACTTTCAACTTTGTTGTTTATAAACCTTAAACAATGTACTTACTTACCTTCATCACAGCAGAGCTCAATTTCAGGTTAGTTTTATTTTATACATTTTTTCGTGTGATAGAGCATGCAACATATTCACTCCGGTCACGCTCCCTTTTTTTATCATTACTATCCAAAATAAAACCAAGAAACATAAAATACTAACTTTTATTAAATAACTACGGTAAAATAAACACTGTTATATTAGATTAATGTTTTATGTTTTTTCCTAAAAACGGCTAAGAAAATATGCGTTTACGATGTTTAGTTAGCTAAAGTTACTATAAACAGCTAAAATCAATGCCATCACATAACTACCTATCATTTCCTATTAGATTAGTATTTAAACAAGGAAAATAATGTTAAATTGAATTATTTTTTCATAGGAATTAAACGATTTTAATAAATTTCTGCAAGTGACCGAAGTGAATCGAGCGTAACAGAAGTGAACCTACGCGACAGAAGTGATTTCTTCCTTCAAATCAATTTAAGATTTATTTAATTTAATATTAAAAACCATTGTGACAAGATGTTATTTGGATAATGCGTTTTAAGTTACGGCACGAAGGAAGATGAGCTTGAAAAAAAGAACTTCAATAGTACAAATTATTTGAATGAAAACGTTAGTTTGAAACAAAGACAAATCAAACATCTTAAAATTAATATTTGAGAACAAATGTACAAAAATTCATGTCTTGATTTTCTTCAGTAGCCAGCAGGATATCGATGTCCTTTGTAGAAAGTCGGTCATTTTTACCGATTTTCTTGGAAGAATGGTGAGCATCATGGATAGCCTAATAATAAAATGAAATTAATAGCCTCAGAATTATTCAGTACATTTGTAAAATATCAGCAGTACATTTATTAATCAATAATATTGTAAAAATATCTATAGTTTTACAAAATATAACATGATCAAAATTACATTTGTTTTATAATGTAGAAACGCTGAAGATGAAGGAAAATATTTTAAAGTAAGGAAGAGAGAGATCGCTTACTTAGTATTTATACCTAAGGCTAAATATACGAGTAGTTACCTTGTCTTGGCTATCATAAAACTTGATATTTCGTGGGCTTGGTTCGACAAGGTTCTAACTGGTCCGGCACTAGTTTTGAGAAAATTGCCTTTAAAGATTTACTCTTTCAGTGTATGAACAATAATTAAAATACATATTTAATAATTAGTAGGTTGTTTTATATCAATATGATCTACATATTACGCATATTTTCTATTTCCTATAAATCATAATATGTAAATATAATTTTAAAACCAAAATTTGCAGTTAGAACCTTGTCACTTACACTATGTTCATATTTATCACTGACAAAGTTCTAACTGCACTTACAACATGTCATATCAAAGAATGAGTCGCAGGTAAAAATAAAGTTAAAAAATAAAGTTGTAACTGAATTTTATTTTACAAAACTTGAATATTGAACATTGATTTTCAGTGTTCCTGTTATATGCAGAACGACTTTGTACCATTCTCTGTCTTGAAAAGGCATAGTATATGGTAACGCAGTTCTTATCCTTTTTCTTTTCCTTCAGATAGGGGATTGGTTACACAACTGATTTTAGGTTTTTTCATTAACATACTGTCCTCACTAACGTCCTTGTTCCTAGAACTTTTACATCTTCTTTTCGGTGTTTCTTCGAATTTGATTGAGCGACAGTTTTCTGGCTCATTAGGATCATGGCTAGCTTTGAAGTGAATTGTGCCAAATGATCTCGTAAATTTAATTATTGAAACTGAAGCATAGAGTATAGCCTTATAGTTTAGCAGTTTGGCTACACTTCCATAATCTTTGAAGTCTTCAGGCTTAATTTGAATAATCCTATAAGGATTATGAACGTTGACCTGTTTTAAGTAACCTCACTAGCCTTATTGGAGAATAAAAGTCATTTTTCCTGAATACTTTCTCTATCTGACTATGTATGTTATCAATTTCCTACACACAGGAGTGGCCAGGCAAGGAATACTTCATCACTATACTCGATATATTTGAGTTGTTTCTTATGAAGTCCAAGACATCATTAGAAATCAAACTGTTTATATTTTGGGGGACACAAGAGGCCGACCAAGTCACTAAATCGGTTAAGTAATTTTCACTGTTAAGGACATACAATATTTTCTTGCCCAGCTCGGCCGGCCATAGTCTCCGGCCATATAGCACAGTAAGTTTGCTTTGTAACTGAGTAGTAGGCAGTAAGTTTATAAATATTTAACTTTCTTAAATAAAAAAAGAGCTTATGTTAGCATGCGGTGTTAGTATAACATTTTGTAAATCAAACAAAAGTACGGCTGTTGATTTCTCTTTTTCTTTTTTTCTAGCTTCCCGCATAGATTTTTTGTGATTCAGGTGAATTGGTAATCATTTTCTAAGTCTGCTGATAAGGTATTAGTTTTTTCGACACATTATATTATTCACATAAATCACACCTGTCGGTTTTGGTGATGTGAAAACCCAAATTGAATTCTGTATTGAATATTTTCCAATACATTTGTTTTACAGGTTCGATGTTGTTCTCTGAACATTTTTGTTTATACATGTCATACATCTTGGGGAGACCTAAATGTGATCCCAGGTAAAGCCTTTTTGTCGTTGCCCTACAATAATGCGACTCGATTGTAGGTATTGACTTAATATGTGTTCTTGCAAATTGAGGGTCGCCTTGAGGCTTTCGCCTAATGTTTTCAGTTTTCCCCCCTAAGTCGACTGAAGGAGTGTTTGTGTTAATATTTTTTGTCAGATGTGCTGTGTATACAGGCTTTTGGGATATTGATAGAGTTCCAAGGTAAAATTGCTTGCATACTTGGATTCTTTCACCTTTAACTTCAAAAAAATATTTAAAAGTGTACTTTCTACGTGATTTTGTGATTTAAGTTAGTTTCCAGTTCATCTGCAGAATCATTATCTGAATCTGCAGCTACTTCCATCCTTTTTGGCCTAGCAGTCAATGTTCGCTGAGTCGTGTTGATAAAAAAGTGTCTTTTCTCTGAGGCTAAGGTATAGAATAGTATGACAAATGAATATCAAAGCGTTCATCATTTGTAATTTTTTTTGGCACTTGTATTTACAGTTGACTAGGCAGTTTTAAAAATCAATAATCTGTTTTTCAGGAACAGATTTTCCTCTTCGATTAATATAGGACTTACCCACCCGCCTGATGTGCTTTTTGCCTTACATTACATTTACATTTTTGAGGGTTGCTCATGACTTTCCTGGCCTTTTTTCTGGGAGTTTTTTCAGTATTAACCGTTATTCTGAAACAAAAAAAAAATTATTTTAAAAGAAAGAATAGCAAATTTGAGTCCTGCAAAATACAAAGAAGTAAACAAAAATGTGTTATTGATCTAAAGAAAACCATATGGTCTGGCGGGCTAATAACAATTTTTTTTTTATTTGCCAGCAACATATAAGGTTAAGAGCACAAGGGAAAATAAAAGGATGGAAAAAGGCAGGAAAGGATAGCTGGTATCCATAAAACACCCTATATACTTCACACAACCCCCACACGTGTGATAGGTGGGCGGACTACCTGACCACACAACGCCTCCAACCCTTGTGGTCATCTATATCCACCTACTGAAGTTCATATGGCTGCCTCGAAGTACATTTGTTGTGATTCCCCTCAGCAGCCGCAAGAGAGGTCCAAACATATCAAAAACTTCGCGCTTTCAGACGACCATAGTCGCGCCAAGTGATCTTGCACAATGATAAAGTAATCTTATCGGCCTCTACGCTGTATTTTTGGAGACAGGGCCATGTTATTGCATTTTAATTTTAGAGTGAGATTTTATTACCTGTCATGTTGGTCATCTTCAGAAGAAATAGCCTCATTCTGCTCTTCTGGCAATGAGCTTAGTTCGTTCCCATTGGAAACAGTCTCGTTTGTCGTAAAAAGTCTCCTCCTCATTTGTAGCTGGTTAGACTTGAATGAAGTTTTCCTCTTCTTCCTATAAAAAATACAATTCTTAACAAGGTTAAAATACTAGCCTACAAGTTTTGATCTTAAGTTTACAATGTATAAATTCTTAACTAGCCTACTTCAAATTTTGATCTCGAGTTTACAATGTATAAATCCTTAATAAGGTTAAATAAATAGCCTACATCAAGTTTTGATCTTGAGTGCACAATGTATATATTGACCAGCAAACATGCCTAGGTTATGTAAGTGTATAAACAAAACAACATTTTGTATTCTTATTTGGTTGCCCGAAACCTAATTAATGACATTTTAGCCGCAGGTCTACGATTATGTGTAAAAAAAATGTATTCACAACATGTCACACACACTCATGTGGTTGTGGTTATTGCTGATAAGCCTAGACAAGTTATAAACCTAAGTTTGTAGGTTAATGTTTTCAAAGAAACTGATACTAAAGTTTCGCAACACTAAAACAAATTCCAATATTCATAATTATGTAACTACCTGATTAGCCTTTAATTCTGTAGTTAGGCCTGAAACTGGCCCTTTCACATAGGATGTCATTAAAGTTATGTAATAATTAATTATAAAGTTGTTACCATTCTTAACAACATTCTTGCAAGTATGTTGTCTTATCCAGGCCTACTAAGTCATAAAATGAAGAACATTCGGGTGTGTGCGTATTAAAAAATTAAAAGCAAACATGTAAAGATTACATATTAGACCTAACCTTAAATATAAAGTACTTACCTTGGCAAAAATGAAAACTTGTTATCAGAATCTTCTGAAGATGATGTCGGAGGGATAAAATCATCCTCAGAGTTTTCTCCAAACAGTTCAACACTATCATCAGAATCCATTACGTCTTACCAATGTAATAAATTGAACACAATAATTTTAAACACAAGAAAAACAACTTAGCTGTACTGAACAACAATAAACAATGTGGCTAGCAAGTGCAGTAGCTAGCTGCAGCTGCTCAAATTGATGTAACAGCTGATTCTTTGACTGTTAGAACCTTGTCAAAATACCGTAGTACTTATTTTGTCTGCAGATACAACCATGTCACATTTTAAATTCTTTTATTTCTGAAGATAGAGTTATTCTGATCAGTGCATTGTATAGATAAAATCATGAGAGCCAATAATAATTTGTAAAAAACATCTATTTTGTCAAAAATGTCGGTTAGAACCTTGTCAAACCAAGCCCACGATTTCTATTTTCTATGGATATTTCTTTCTTTGTTTTATCCGGTTCAGCCTAACACTTTATTATTAATTTAGTTGATTTATTATTTGGTTCTTCATTTGCAATAGCTGGATCACCATCATCTCCTTCAGAAGACAATGTCGAATAAATCATGTGGTACACAGTTTTTTACCATAATTGTTTTCGCTATGAGCTTTGCAGGGAATCTTTCTTTCTTTTGTATTTTCAAAACCTTTACCAATAGTATAGTGGTCGCAATATGTATCTGGCTTACAAGAAAAGCAAGATAAACTTCTTGAATACATTATGCTATTCGAACCTCATGTTAAATCTGCCTAGCCAGCGTGATATTTTTTATGGGTGGGATCACTGTTGTTTTTACTTCTTTTTTTATTTCATCAACGGTTGAACCGTCTATTTCAATCAAGTAAATTTTTGTCCTCTTCTTTAAAGTGTTCACAAAATCACATGTCTAACAACTTCGTCTGCCATGCGTTTCAATACTCCTCACACACCATCCATTGGGCCTTTGCCATGGCCAGCCTCTGTATCGTTCCAAGTCATAAATTTTAAATTCTTAAAATAGTTGGTACTTTGGTTTTCATGAGATAAATGTTGTACCTATTCTTATATTGGCTTGAAGGACCGTCAGAATAAAAATGAATAACCTTAGTGGCTGGGTATTTGTCTCCTATATGTTTGAGGATAGGGTCCATGTGTGCCCAAATAGCATGGGCCTGGTGATCTAAATGATTAGATACTGTACAGAAGCTTTTTGCTACCAACTTCCCAGATATATTCTTAACATAATACAGTCCAGTATTTAAAGTTATCTGTCGTTTTGAGGCACCAAAATGTGCCGATTGGATTTCCTTTGAGGTCTTAGCAATATAATTTCCGGAAAAATCTATCCTCACTAATAGTTCTCCTTCTGTCAAATTAGCTTTAAGTTGCTTTAATTTTGAAAATTACTGTATGTAATAATACACATGCTTCTTGAAAGCTATTAGTTCATTATTGAGCTCAGTACATAGTTCTGAAACATTCTGTATATTTTTCTTCTTTACAATTTTTACTATTTTCTTTTTTTCCCTTAATGACTTTCTCTTCTTTAACAGTTTACCATTGGTAAAACTTCACTTTAAAGTCATTGTCATATTGGTAAGATATGAGCGCATTCTCACATTTCTCACAGAGGTTCATCATACAGAACTCATTTCTTGGATCACAGGCAATGGTGTCAATTACATCATTGGCATTATTTTGGGATATAACTTTTAATTTTCTTAAAGCATTTATTTTCATGTCTATATTTTGGTGTTTGATACAAGCACAAGTTTCTCTGTGGGCCGCTTTTGGGGAAGTTATCCAGAACGGACATAGTCTAGAAAATGTTGATAATGAAATATTTATGTTGCTTTCAATGACAAATCTTTTATGCAAGTTCTTTTAGTAATCCAACAAGACTGCGTTGTTTTTCTTTGGTTTTTTTATAATAAAATCTCGTTTGCCAGGACAGATCGTTTTCATAAAAATTGTATGACATTTCTTGCTTGTTGGTCATAAATATATTTTTTCCGCTTACGTTCGTACTTGAACTCACCTCCAATTCTTCTGTTCATTTTATACGATACTAGATCTTTAAAGTGGATCTGAACTCTATAACTTTTTAAAATTTTATTCCATATCATCTTAGTAACCTAACTGGTGCTCTTTGGATTTCTTATTTACCCTAGATACCTGACTTTTTAATTGTTTTCTTAAAGCGTATCCTAAAAACAACTGTTTCTTTACTTTTTGTGAAACCCTGTCTTTACCAATTAACATGTTCACATGTTTGTTTGGCGAGGGGGAACCTAATTGAGGCATATCTGTCTGTTTTGGATTTTGTCCTCCTCAGTCTCATTTTATACTTTTTAAGTTTGCTTTTTAGTTTTTTAATTTCTTCCTCTTGTATTTTTATTTTCTATGCGCTTTGCTCCTATCTTTTATTACTGTCCTACGTCCCCTTTTGTTTTGTTCCGAGTTAGGAGAAGACATTTCAGGTACTGCTAGTAATTTCCTCTTTTTGTTTAAATTTGATATTTTTTCCGATTACACCATTGTTTTTTTATTCGGCGATGTTCACGAGGTGTGATGTCTTTAACCTTTTTAATTTTATTTTTACTTTTTAGTTTAGCATATAGTTTTCTATCTTTACTTCTCTCTAACTCCAACTCTTCTTCAATCATTTTCGCCCTATGCTTACGTTGTCTTTCTTTTGCTAAATCTCTCTGTCTCTTCAACGTTTCACTATCTGATATTTTCTTTGCACGTGCCATTTCTTCATTGATTTCAGCCTGAAAACATACATATTACTCGAGTTGGCGCCACAAAAGCATGTCGGATAAATATGTTCAAATATTAAGTGCTATTATTTAAATAAATCATTTGTAGCTATTAAAATCTTAAAAAATATGTGCCTAACAATGATTATAGCAGTTCAATTGGATTTTACCTTGAAACCCTAAGTGAGGTTAGGACGAATGTTTACAAACAAATTAAAATTGATAATTTTATAATTTAAAATTTATAAAACACTTTGTATTTTACATATCTTAAACAATAACAAATTGAGTTTTGTATTTAATTATTGCAGTTTAGTATTCAAATCATATTAACAAGAAGTAATCCTCTTTGTAGGTCATTATAACGTTAAATATTTGTATCGGCATAATTGTAGGCCAAAATAATAATTTTCATTTAACGTAAAAGGCCTGTAATGTATCTAGTAATGTATACATAGAATAATAGATATATCTATTAATATAAGTTCACTTCGGTCACTCTCTTTCACGCTCGGTCACGTGAGCGAGACCGAAGTGAATATTTTTGTAGTTCAGATAGCGCCACTGTGCAGACAGCAAAAACCAAACCGTTTTGAGTTTGAGGTTATGTTTTAAAGTGGTTTCTAGTATTGAGCAATCGAATTAGTTTTATTACATGTTTATAAGTTATTGCTTTATATAAGTGACCGAAGTGAAAGGTAATTAACATACGGCAAGTTTTTACCTGGAATTATGTAGAAACCCAAAGAAGATTTTAACAAACTAAACACAAATCACAACGTAAACAACACGTAGGCTACGTTCAACTTCTTACTGACTGCAGGCGAAAGTCGTGGATCGAACCGCCCGTGTCGGCAGTGGCGTATATAGAAAAATATTATGGGGGGGGGCTGAAATACCGGGGGGTCTGGGGGGTATGGAATACCTCCCAGTAGAAGGGGGGTCCGGGGGTCCTCCCCCGGGAAGATTTTGCCAATTTAAGTCTTAAAAACACAGGTTTAAGGTTTTTGGCATGTATAAACGCTAAAATGGAAAGAATGAAAATCACTCTTTCGGAGAGATTTTTAAGTTTTTCATGGCGAGTTTCCTTCTTTTCGAGCAGGTTTCACTTTTCCATTTTAGCGTTATTATGTTTATATAGAAGGACCTATTATTATTTTATTAGTATATTATTTTTGTATAAAATTAAAATTCAAAACTTAAGTGTCTGCTAGTTTGGTAGTTTTCAGTTGTTAAAATAGAAAATAATAGAGGCTATAAAGTCCTATTTTTAAAATCTTTGGTTTAAAATAGTTGTTATACAAAGAAATATATTGTCCTACGTATCTAAAACACAACACACCACAATATTATAAGTTTGAAACTAATAAATGTTGACTATATACTATATTTATTTTAGCAATTGAATTGTTATTTTAGTTTTTTTTAATTTTACCTTAATGAAATCAGAAATAGTAATTTCAGTATGCACACAATTCAAATATTTATATCGTTAAAAAACTAAAATCTCAAACAGGCTTTCTAAGCTACAATAACCAGTTATTGTAGGCCTACTTTATGAACTGTTACAAGGGAAGAAAATGAAATATAGCTAAAAGTATTCATGAAACACTGTTTATTGTCATTTTACAAAACAAAATCCAAATTTCTAGACTTCAGTGAAAATTGTTTTAAAACTTCCTCATCAGTTATGGTAATGTCTCTATGAATAGATAAAAGTGCAAGACCATTCAACCTGTTTTCCGAAGTTGTGTTTCTCAGATACGTTTTAAGTCTTCGGAGAGATGAAAAGCTCCTTTCTGCAGAAGCCACTGAAACGGGTAAAACCGCTAACAATTTCAAAATATTAAACATGTTTGGGAAATAGTCTTTATCACATTTTTCAAGAGCAGAAATTGCAGTTTTTGGCAAACTTTCTTTTTCTTCACGATTCCACTTTTGTTTCCACAGTAGAAATTCACTTCGTACCTCATCTCTGAAAGATAGATATTTTTCATAAAACGTCAGGGCAGGTTCCAGGGATGAAAATTCCGTTTTAATGCAGTGCTCAGGAAGAACATTCTGTAGTGAGTCGATTACTTCCCTGTGGTTTTTAAAACGCTCCTGAAGTGAACAGCAGAAATCGTCAAGGTATGGTATATACACTACACGCCGGTAGTATTCTTCCACGTTTGTATAAGGAGTATTGCAGCGATTAGTTTGCTTGCGACATGTACGGGGGGTTTCCTCTTTGATACCTAATTTGTCAGTGCTTACTTTTAGCTCACTGAACAAAGCCTGGAATGTCTCTTCTGCTTTGCTTCGCCTTTCCTTTACTAGTTCCAATACATTGGAAATCTGTTTGTTGGCTTGAGCAAGATCTATATCTTTCTTTTGGAGCATCTCTGAAAGGCGGATAGTCAAAGAAAGCAAGTTGTTCAAAATAAAAAGACATGCAACAAACTGAAAACTGGTCACGGAGGCAATTAGTGCGTGTGCTTTTACAGAAGCTTCTGCAGTCGATTCTTCTTCAATAGTTGATAGAGCGGTAATTATAGGCTCCAAAGCTTCTTTAAACATTATAACTGAATCGTGGCGTTGCACCCAGCGAGTCTCACACAGACATATAAGTTTTTTTCTTTTCATCTCAGGGCAGCATTCAGAAATACTTGACTTAAGTATCGCAGTTCTCTTAGCTGACTTGTGAAAGAAACTACACACCTCACTGATGACACCCATACAATTCCTTATCATAGGGATTTTTGATGCATCAGATAGACATAAGTTAAGAGAGTGAGAGGAACAATGTGTGTATATGGCTGAGGGTACTTTTTCACTTATGTATGCTTGTACCCCTCTGAACTGGCCACTCATGACAGAAGCCCCATCATATCCTTGACCACGTAAATTGTTTAAATCAAGTCCAAGACTGGTTAGACTTGACATTAATGTATTGGCTAAACCTTGACCTGTTACATCATACACGGGTACAAAAGCCAGAAAATCTTCCCTAATTTTAAACAATTCCTCGTCAACATATCGGACACAGAGGGAAAATTGTTCAATTTGGCTAATGTCTGTTGTCTCATCTGCTAATACTGAATAAAATACAGATTTTCTCACGTTGGATACAATTTTTTACTGTATTTGGGAACCAAAAATACCTATAATTTCATTTTGGATAACAGAACTAGTATACATAGTTTTGCCACCACCAGTTTCTAGCTGTGTTTTAAGATTATTGTCCCCGTAATTAGCCCTGTACCTTAATAAAGAGCGAAAATTACCATCATTTTGTATAGGCTCGTCAAGATCCACTCTTCCACCATCACGATGCCCTCTAAGAGCAATTTGTTGCCTTCCACAAAATCTAATTGTCTGGATTATCGGTATAATTCTATTTTTGTTTTCCTGAACATTCATTTTTCTCTGCATGTTGATACTGTTTATCACACTTTCTGTTTTTCCATGTACTAAGGATTTTACGTCTTCAGCCATTAACATTGCAGTTTTATGATATTGTTTATTTTCATGTTGCATGAAAACCTCCCTAGCTTTCTTAAGCTTTGTAGTAAGTGGTTTTGATACTAATACTCCTAAACTCTGATGGTTTCCTTTCCCACCTGTGTTGTGTGAGAAAAAAACACAATATTTACACAGGGCCCCTTCCTTTGCTTCCGAATAAGCTAACCATTTGAAGTCTTCCAACCACTTATATTGAAAACTTCTGTTATTTTCAACTTTAGGAAATTCGTAACTACGTTGAGGCTTCCAACAGTTCTCAATAATTGAAATTTTCTCTTCATTTTGAAGTGAAAAGGAAGTTGAGGAGCAGTAATGACCAATATCATTGATATTGTGAACTAACAAAGTGTGATTACTCTCGTTAAGGTTATGTTCAATTTCACCTGTGTGATCCTTGATCTCAACAACGCTGCCAGTTGATGTAGCACAAGTGGAGGGACTCGGTGTTATTTCAAACGATGTCTGCTCGTCGATCTCAGACGAAACACGTTTTTTCTTCACGAAAAAAGCTTGAATCGAACTCTGTCTCTTCATTTTAAATGTTTAATGTAGCCTATGTACTTCACACGTAAACTGTCAACTATAAAGTAATCAGATCATGTTTAAATAACGCGACAACAAAACATATCACTTGATAACAGTCACTACAATCACAGCACATATGCATACAGCACTTAAAATGTCACCACGGGTGATACGCACTAGACAACAGCAGACAATGGCGTGGTAGTGCGGAATGAGGTCAGGTGTGGTGGGAGTGGGTGGGGGGTTGTAGGAGGAGGAGGGTTGCTAGGCAGCGGGGCCGCGGCGACACGTCATCGTCATATACGCATGCCTGGCGCTGGCACTACACGAGCGGCCGACGCGACAGTCAGGAGCGTCAGGCTACCTCGCACTCTTTACAGTTGCAACGCTTATTTGCATGCTTACAAAATATTAGTAATTTCAACCTCTGAAAAAAATAAATATTGAATATTGTTAGGTATCATAATGTATTCTTAAAATTCCACTATAAACTATAATACTAATGTAGTCGAAAGTATAGAAGCACAGCTTATTGAAAATAAAAATAAATTATCGTATATAAGTTATAATATTTTTTTTGTGTTTCAAATTTCGGGGGGGGCTCGAGCCCCCTGAGCCCCCCCCTTATATACGCCCTTGCGTGTCGGTAATATTGCTATTAAAAATGACGCCGACTGAGAAGGAAGTGAATGGAAGAGAAGGAAGACGTTCTATGCATTAAAACAGTTTGTTATTTTACTGTTATGCATGTGTTATACTTGTTCTCACAAGCGCTTAGTATAAACTAACTTTTACTACCTTTAATTCTGTTTTATGTCACAAAAATATGATGAAATGTTCAACCCTGAAATTATGTACACTTGGTGGTAACGCGTGACCGAACGGGAATATGGCAAACTAAAACAGTTACTGTGATCAAATAAGAAATAATTGTAATAAATACGAGTTTCATTATTTAAATTTAAATACTGTCACATTTATTGTACATAATTATTTTTTTTAATTCCTAGGGTTTAATTTGTAAAGACGATGTAACATGTATTGTCCCATTTTGTGAATTTGACCCATATACAAATTGGTTGTTTAAAGTTGGTGTTGTGAAACAAGGTATTTTCGTTTTGATACTTTATTATTGAGTAGTAAAGTTAATACATTCAGCTAATTTAAATAATGCTGATACGATAAACAAAATTGATAGTTAGACGACTATGGTGAGTTAGACTCGGATTATTTTCCAACTTGTTACATTGAGTGCTGTGATAAAGACGTAGGCCTATACTTTTCCTATGATATTTGCTTGTGTGTTTTATGCAAAGAACACGCAAATTCTCCTCGCACTGATGGTCATAAAGTACTTTTCATTCTTGAACCTGCTCGTCCTGAAGATGTTTTGTTCTTTGGTACAGATAAGGATACCCAAGCTCTTGATTTACAACAATCAAAGGTAGGCATACAAAATAACAATTGTAACAATTACTCTGACAGCTCTAAGAATATTAACCCTAGAGATGGTCAACAACTAACTACATGTGAAATAGGTATTTGCAAGGATGAAGTGTATGCGGCTTGTCCACTATGTTTTAGATATCTTTGTTTCAATCACCTCGATAAAAGTGTATGTCGCAATTAACATAAAATTGAAGACGCTATTGAAACTGCAAATTTAACTAATAGGCCTACTTTAAAACCCAGTCAAAAAATGTGGTAACAATACACCCTGTCCAGCTATTCCTGAGACATTTGAAGTTGATGGAAGCAGAAAGGAGATTACCACTGACAAAAAAACATAAGAGAAGAATTAATAAAAAGAAAACCGCTAAGGAGCGAAGAAATAAAGGTGAGCAGTACACCAGTGTTAGTCGAAGAAAAAGTTCCTGCAAGATGTGCACTGAAAGAGAGATTTGTAAAAAATTTGCGAATGAGTGTTTAAAGATTACTGAGGATGACAGGAAAAAATTATGAGACTTTTTATGACACTGGAAGTCTTTACATTCAAAGGATATATATCAAGGTATGTGAAACAAACCGTTACGGAAAGAAAAACAAGTGGTAAAGAAGATTCTAGGCGTAAAAATACCTTAAAGTACTTATTACCAAAACATGAAACAGAAGCCTGTGTTTGCAAAAAATTATTTATAAACACATTGGGAATTTCAGACAGAATTGTACGTACAACTTTGTCCAAGATAAAAGAGTCAGGTGTTATTGAAAAAGAATAAAGAGGGGGCCGTCCAATGGCATTAAAACCCCACGATAAAATTGTGCATGAGGCAATAAAGGAACACATAAACCGATTCCCACGCGTGGAATCCCATTATTGCCGATCTTCTACATCAAGAGAATATTTGCATTCTGATCTAAGTGTTTACAAAATGCTGGACACGTTTAACACTGAAAATAAAAACAAAGGTATCAGTACCAGTTATTTACACATATTATCATACTTATAATCCCACCATTCAAACAAAGACCAATGTAGCCTACTTTATGCAATGCATACAGAAATGGTGACGAAAAAAAAGGCAGAGCTTGAAATTAGATATCAAACTCACATAGCTGAAAAGGAGGCTATAAGGAAGATAAAAAGATATTGTAAAGAAAATTTGGCAGATGACACCTGCGTATGTGCCACTTTTGACTTACAACAAGTAATTCTACTCCCTATAGCACCAGATAGTCAACTTTTTTTATCATAGAAGACTGACCAATTTCAATCTGACTGTATATGACATCTCGTCAAAAGATTGTGCATGTTTTATGTGGCATGAGGAAGAAGGACGAAGAGGATCCTCTGAAATTGCTACATGCTTGTATAAATATCTTTCAAAGCTCGACCGCAAGAAAGTAACTGAAGTATTTTTATTTTCTGATGACTGCTGTGGCCAGAATAAAAATTCAGGTGATGTTACATTTTGTAAATAATACAAATACGTCTCTTTAATTTCATTAAAATTTTTTGAACCTTATGGTCAGAATGAAGGTGACTGCACACAGTGCAATAAGTTCAGCTTTAAGTACGGCTGACCATGTTTATGTTCCAGCTCAGTTAAAATCCGTCATTCGACTGGCACGTAGAAACAAGCCCTACACGGTATGCAGCTTAGACAACAATGAATTCATAAACTTTTTGGGATTTGCCAAAATACTTAATGTTCTTTCTGTGCGTCTTCACGATGATGAGAATAAATTGAACTGGCCCACTATGGTAGGGTATATGACTTTGAAGAAAGAGCCCAATAAAACATTTTTCACGTCAAGCCACTTGGCCAAAGAATATAGTCTGACCATCCCAAAGGAAATATAAAAGGGTATGAAGCCCAAAAGACTCTACAAAAAGAACCAGCCAGCACTTAGCAAAGAAAAATACAATGGCCTCCTAGAGCTCTGTGGTAGAACAACACCCATAATAACAGGGAATGAAAATGTGCAATTTTATAAAAACTTGCGTTATCATTGGATGGCCAAAGTAACTGCTATTGGTTTTATCTTGAATAATTTAGCAACGTGTTTTAGAAATTTAACAATTTGCGTATTTTGCTTATTTTTATTAGGTTTAAATATTTTAATTTAAAGTCATATTTTGCTTTTTTCTAATATTGTGTTTATTTATTAAATTTATGTATTATATTATGAATATTGATATTATGTTTATTGTGTTTTGTTCACTCATGGTTTTGTTTTCTCAAAATCTAGTAATTTTTCCTATTTTCAAAGTCAATATTATTAATCTTTTAAGATTAGGCTAATAACTTAAGTTCTTGTAAGCTATTACTCTTTCGTTTTACTTGTAAAATCATACATTGTTTGTAAATAAAAGAAGTTTAAAAATAATAGAGTTGTAAATGACTTTAAACCACTTTCTTTTTTAAGACATAGTGTCGTATCTGATTTGAACAGCTGTGGATAAATAAAACAAGGACAAATTAATTATTTACAACCACACCAAAGCATGATATATTTTATATTTTAGATAACATTTTCATAATTCTAGCTTGCTTGCAGGCAGTTACAACGTTAAAGATGCGGTAATTTCTTTAAACTGCTCTCCTGAAAAGTTGTCATTTTGCAGATACACTATGTATCTTGCACATATGTTTTAATTGTCATATTTATAAAAAAACGTGCACACAAAAAATATAATACCGTAATTAATGTACCATCATGCAAAACTATAATTATTGCATATGTTATACAGTATAATCCGGTTATAGCGTCGCCCCCACTTGCAGCGGCGTCGAAAGATGGAGTCCAATCGTCGTCGTCGACAGCGCCGAGCATGCTGCAGACGTCTTGCCACCTTGAATTAAGAGACGTCATACCCCCTCCCTCCGCGCCGCGCTCCACCACGCTCCTTCTCCAATCGCAACCCTTTGGCAAGAGATCCTGGCGGCGCGACGGTACGTCATGTCAAAAGTGGCGTTTCTTTCACTAAACTGGATAAAAAAAATGCTCTCTCAATACAACTGAAAACGTTATAAGCAGTCGAAATGCAGCCGAAACCGTACCTTAAACGCGGATAAACGTAATAAGCGGGAAACTTTATATGCGGCGAAACGGGGTCTAATTTTTACCGGGGTGGCGCTATTACAACTTTATATGCGGGCGACGCTATAACCGGCTTATACTGTGTTTGTATGCATTTTAATTATATTCAATATTAAACAATGCAATGTTACGAATTACTATACCATTATATCATGGTTCCAATAAAGGTGTACATTTAAAATTAAATAATAACATTTTGCACATCTATTTTGTATATTACAAATGAAACCTCTTGCCGTGTACAGATAGGCATGGTGAGAATCAATATCGTCTTGTAATAATTGTAATTTATGTTCACTACACTGCCCTCAGAAGCAAAAACGCAGTATCTGCTCCATATCCACAACTGAGAAAAACTGCTTCAAAGTTAAGAGCTTGCCACTTTAAAAATAGGTGTTACAGTATAATTTATTTTAGTGATTCTTTTTAAATAATTTTTTTTTCTAATTGTTAATAAGGATAGTGATGTGTTTTATGTTTTATTTGTATTAAATAAGTCAGATACTGCGTTTTGGCTAAGTAATTAATAGCAGTACAAAATATGCTTTGCTTAGCAAAAGTGCAGTATGTGTAAATAAAATCACTCTAATCAGGATGAAAAAAAAAACAACATGTTTAATGACGTAAGAATTATCATAAAACAATCAGTTTGACAAATAAAATTAATTTTCAGTTAATTAAAGGTTCAATAAAACTAGGATTTAATCACACACTGGCAAATTTTTCCAGAACTGTTTCTGTTGTCTGGTAGAACACAACCTAGTTCTTTTAATATGTTGTCTCGCTTGGCTTTTAGAAAACCTGGAGGTTTTTCCAAGGCTTCTGGGATCTGTACTGTCTTCTTTTTTAAAAACTTAGTCATCAAAAAATCTAGTTCCTTCTCTTGGCCATTGCATTTGGTTTTAAATTCCAATGTGAACTTCCCACGTCTTGCTTTGACCTGAAATAAATCTTTGTAATTAATTTGGGCAAGCCTAACTAAGATTTTAGAACAAAAGAAATATATGAAAAATATTATGTGAGGCTATAATCATTCATTACAGTTTGTTCTACTTAGGCAAATTTGCTATTTAAAATTTGTTTTCAATTTACTTCGGAGAGAGATAAATATGTCCTTTTTAAAATTAGTTTTAAAACAAGTTTATTTTTCTAATAAAATTCTCGAGGAACAACTGAGGAGTTTTAAACATAACTAAGGAGTGAATTTTTTAATGCTTAAATAAACCTAAATTGAGTTAAAAATTATAGTTTAAGCTAAATCATAAGCAATAGTAGAGCCCACCTGTACAACATGTATGTGCGTTCTGGATCATTGTTCAGCTTGTGTTTGGATGTAAAATCTTTCCATTTGTAAAAGTCCATTGCTCCCATTACCTTGACTTCAACATTTTTCCTTTCTGATTTTACGGCTGAGACAAAATCATAAACTTTCCCCGTTTTTTTCAATGCTTGCTCCACGTTATGATGAAAGCTATCAGCACTCATGAAGGTGTGGCCAGCCTCAAAATAGTTTATGACTATGGACTCACATGAAATTTCATTAGAGTTTATAATTTTTATTTTGGCTAGAGCAATTGTCCAACCAGATGACACAGTCGCGTAGTGAGGATTTTGGCGCCATGTAGCACTCGTTAGGCTTGCACAATTTCCGTCCTGTTTTGGTGAAATGCGAAATCCTGTCTTAATACGGATGTACGTGTCTTGGAAGAACTGACTTCAACTCCTGCACAAGTGTTTAAATTTGGCAGCCTCACTTGTTTAAAGCTTGGCTTATTCACTTTTCTTGGAAGTTCCATGAAGTCTTTAGAATCAATTTCCAATTTGACCTGTAGTGACCACTCAGGGCTGTAAGAAATGCACCTCAAATCTGTTACCACGTGGTCTCCTTTCTTCAATTCTGGTCTGATTGATTTATAAAAGTCCAGGGAGCTGAATTGTTTAAAGAAATCGTGGTATAGATATTGTACTTTGTAAGGAGCCATTCTTGCTGTCCGACAAGCATCTTCGTATGCTGACGGAGGATACACTTCCCTGTTCTTTAACTTTCTTTCTATTGTAGCGTGCATGGAGTCACACTCCATTTAAGTGTGTCCCTTCTCGAGAAACGTCTGAGTTATTTTTAAACCCGTTTCTTGTGATGCCAACAAGAGGGCATTGGCTACCGTACAGTTCCGGTTTTGATAGGTACATCCGTCACTGTAAAAGATGACATAATCGTATTTGTTTCTGTCTATTTGGGTTTTGGTGAAGTTACACAGAATACTTGCAAATTCGTCTACATTCGCCACCTTCAGACTCATCCCAAAGGTAGCAGTATCCATCCAATGTATTAAAATTGATTATCGTGAAATTGTGCAACTTCAAATTCGTGCGGTAATATAAGGCTGAAGCTTTCAAGTCTGGGCTAAGCAACACGGCTTCCATGTCCATAGTGAATACCCCTGTCTTACTGTCGGGATAGTCAGCAGTGGCTTTGTCATTATCTTTTTGTTTCCTGGCCGCTTCTTTGCGGGCTACATGAGCTGTGTATGTTTGTTCGGTCAAATTCTCTACTTTATAAGCACAACATACGTCGCACTCATCTTTCTTTGGTTGGAATAAGCTCAAATTACATTCGTCAAAAGTTTCATGGAACAGGCAAATCGATGGTGTGATGTTTTATTTATCTTGTGATTTGCAAAAGCTTTCGTATACCCTGTATAGCTCTGATTTAGACTGCCACTTAGGCTCCAAGTATAGCTTGGAACTGTCTTTCCGGCAATAGTGGGACTCCAGTTTGGGCAGTGCTTGAAAAAATGATGCCACTAAAGCCTTTTTAGCTTTATCAGTTTCACTCTTTCTTGTGTTGATTTGGTCTCGCTCTTCATCCGTTACCTCATCTTCATTAACTAGACCTTGCTCAAAACTCTTTCTTACCCAATTCAAAACTGCCCATTCTCCAACACATAGAGTCTGGAGGAATATTTTTTTACAAACTTTTACTTTACCCAACATATTTTTAGGATCTAGATAATAAAACAAAGATTGTTTCTTCCTAAAGGTGTCCTTTTCTTCTTTCCTACGTAGAACGTATTTTACTTCAACTAAACCCTGGACAAAAACCTTTTTTTCTCCACGGGTCAGGGACCAAAATCTTTCAAACATTTTTTGCCTTCCATCGTCAGAAATCGCACTGCATTTAAATTGCGTCTTAGGAGTGACTTTACACAAGCAGCGTGCTTTGATACGCTTTGCCCCCTTTTTGACATCAAACACAGTTTTCCCTTTTTAATTATTCCTCCTACCGAAATACTCTTCTTCCTTTGACCTTTTGATTGGATTTTTCCGTTGTTCCCAACTGTCTTTTATTGCTCGACTTCTTTTTGTTTCAGTAGCCCGAGCTTCTTGATCTCCGTCAGTTTCGGATGAACTAAGTCGTTCAGCTTCCTCTAAGTCGTTATCTGGAACGTACTCAATGCCTTTTTCATTTTCTTCATAGTTATTCTCTACTTCAACTTCCCCTCCAAGGGTTTCTTCAACAAGTTCCGTTGCAACAACTTCAATATTATTGATGTTCTGTGCATCATGTACGTCTTCAAATAAATAGTCAACATTGAAAGTACTGCTATCCATTGCAGATACATCTTTCTCCTCGCATCCGATAAACTCTATCAGGATGTCATCTAATGTTGGTTTTTCATTCTCAGTAGCTGTTTAATTCAGAAACTTGTTCCCGCCTGGAAAAAACACGATAATGTAACCTAATATTACAATCATGGTACTTTAGGATTTCAATGTATGTATACAGCCAACATAAAAAAGAATAAATATGTTTTAATACAAAATATAGTAGGTTGAAATGTAATGTGTAACTGATATTAGATTTTATTTAACCATGACTGTAATCAATTAACAATTTCTATGAGCCGGATGAGTGTGCTACGTCGTAATACATTTTTTATCGATGATGTACAGGCCTAATACATTTGCGAAAAGGCCTGCAACTTATAGGCTATCACAAATTTAATTTGCTTTTTATAACATCAACACTGTGTTTTAGGTTTCATACACACCTACAATGAGTAAAAAATATTATCACCTTTTACTGAAACTGTTTCAACTGGAAAGAGTTTAGGATCAGTTTGAAGCTTTTGATGGCCAATATCACTTTTCTTCGCGTAAATGTGGTCCTTTCACTTTGAAGGGCGAGCTGAACCATCAAGTTTCCTCTTGAAATCTTAGATTCTGAAGTTATCTCTGAAACCAGAAAGATCAGAATAAGAACCTGTTAATACTATGTCTACCTGTTAATAGTTTAACAAATCGTTTTAATATAATTCAAAAAACTCTGGGCTAGTTGTTTAGTTTATTATTAAATTATTTTGTTATTGTGCTAGGATCTTACAATTATTAATAATTATTTTGAAACTGAAGTACCATGAAATACTCGTATATCAACTATTAGTGGTTCAATTACAACCAAAAGGTAAATAGGAAAACCACGTATTTCCGTCATACGAGGTTATCATGGTTATGTACATTTGATTATACGAGGTTTTCATTTTTCATAACGTAATTTACACTTTACAAAACTGGATTACCACACTAGAAGAATCTATTTATTTGTCAATGTAACAAACTACTTACCTCACTGCATTTCCTGAAACATTCTCATCACGTTTAGAAATCATAAAATACCAAGTAAACACTTCAAACATTCAACCAAACTTCCGTAAATATAGGACGTCTTTCCACTAGGTATTGAGGGCAGCTGATATACGTGGTTCCTTTTTTTTGATTGTAGAGAACAGCACGATGCAAATGGATTTTTGTAACAGCTGATCAATGTAATATACGTGGTTTTCTATCGAAAACCACAAAAATGTAATTTTTGATAAAAATGGAAATACGAGGTCTTCACACTAAGACAACGATATCGATGGCTTAGAACCTCGTAAGTAAAAAACCTGAACTTTACAGGACGGACAAAAAACTGTTTGTCTAGCCTAATTTTGCTATGAAATAATATTTCTTTGTGGATTTTTGTTTAAATTTAACCTATACATTATTATATAAAGATGTTTCTAGTATAAGTACACTATTATTATTTAACATTGGATTTACGAGGATTTCATACTTGATATCTATAACTATACGTGGTCTTCACTGGTATTTACATGGGTAAACAATTTATTGTTCAAGGAAGAAATAAATAGATTGACATTTTAAAAGGGGTTTTATTTACACTTCACAACGGATTAGCCCAAAAGAAAGGTTTAATAAATTTAAAAAGTATTAAATACTCTTTTAAAGTTCCTCTTAGGGCCTTATCAGATAAATGAATAATGTTATTGTTGAACAAATGAAAACTATTATTATAAAAAAATTAATTTTACTTATGGTTAAAAATACTTATTTTAATGAAACCGTAAGCTTCTATTCTATAAAAATTATAATTCATTACTGTACTGAACCAAAGTATTGTTACAGAAATAAATACCAACTTAAAAGAAACATTTCACTAGCTATAGCTTGATTAATTGCTACCTGCATAGTGATAAATTGATAATTCTGTATAAATTAAATTACATACCAGATTGCAGTAATTTAGTTTTATGGCATTATAACAACAAAACAGCTTTATATTGAAAACTATGCTTACAACAGAACAAATCATTACACATAAAAGTGCTTAACTGCTATTAAATATTAAATGATCTAGATGCCTGTAACATTTTTTCAGTTGCTTAAAATATTTTGCCAAAATCTGTAGTTAGTTTTGTATGGTAATACAAACTACAAAATATCACTATTATTGACAAAACATATTATTATTCTAACTACAGAGCAAATTAAAACTTTAATATGGCAATCAAACATTGCTTGGAATTTTAATGATACATGAACACTTTTTCTAGTTTTTTATGGTAATACAAACTACAAGATATCACTAATATTGACTAAAACATATTATTCTTACTTCAGAGCAAATTAAAACTTTAAAATGTCAATCAAACATTGTTTGGAATGTTAATGATACATGAACACTTTTTCTAGTTTTTTATGGTAATAAAAACTACAAGGTATCACTAATATTGACTAAAACATATTATTCTTACTACAGAGCAAATTAAAACTTTAAAATGTCAATCAAACATTGTTTGGAATGTTAATGATACATGAACACTTTTTATGGTAAGTTAATACAAACAAGAAAAGAACACTTTTTCTAGTTTTGTATGGTAATAATACGTGAAACACTTTTTCCCTGCACAAATTCTATTTGTAGGGTTTGGTAGCTTGTGTGGTATAGTGTTGTAAAAATTATGTACATCCTTTGGTAACACTGTTTTCATTTCTTGCAAATGTTTGAATTTTTTGCATCAATTGGAAGTTTAGACCGGTACAACGGTTCTAACACAACTCCTTCAGATGGTACCTTGACTTTTCTCGGGAGATTTTCATAAGGGTCTGAAAATTTTAGTTTTAATTGTAGTAAACCTTCAGGTTTGTATTGGATACATTTTATGTCAGTGACCACTGGATCCCCTTTACCCAAACCTGGTCTAATTGATGATACAAATTGCAATTTATTAAATTTCTTGAAGAAAGAGTGCTGTAAGTACTGAACTTGGTAGGGCTTTGGGGTCAGCCTAGCAGTACGATACACTTCAAGATATCCTGCTGGTGAACATATCTCACGGTTTTTCAACTTCTTTTCGATGGTGGCATGTATGCTATCACACTCCATCGTGTGTCCTTTCTCTAAGTATTTTTGGGTGATTGTCAGTCGTTATTTGTGATGCAAGAAGGAGAGAATTTGACAATACAATATTTCTATTTTGATATGTACAGCCATCACTGTACAAGATAACATGGTTATATTTACTTCGGTCTACCTCAGATGTTATGAAATGGCTAATTATACTTGCAAACTCATCTCCATTAAGACCAACTTTACTTTCATCCCAAAGGTAACAGTGGACATCTTTAGTTGCTAGATTAAAGATAGTGAAGTTATGCACTTTTAATTTTGTACGGTAATACAGTGCCGATGCATGTAAGTCTGGAGTCAATAACACTATTTGCAGATCCATTGTAAAAACCACTGTTCAGCTTCCATCTTCACATGCAACGTTTTTGTCAGCCTCTTTTTCCATTCTGGCCTCTTCTTTTCTTTGCAAATGGGCATGTAATCCTCTTCCGTTAAGTTACCGGCAGCGTGGGCGCAACAGACATCACACTGGTCTTTCTTAGGTTGAAATAGCCCTAGGTTACACTCCTCAAAAATTGAATAAAATGTGTATATTGATGATTTTAAGTTTTCTTTGCCTTCAGACTTACAATATGATTCATACAGTCTAAATAAATCTGCTTTAGACTGCCATTTAGGCTCAAGATATAGTTTTTTTGAGTCTCGTCTGCAATAGTGTGACTCAAGCTTAGGTAGAGAGTAAAAAAAATGATCGAATAAGGTCCTTTTGAAGTTTATGTGCAATTCCTTTTTTATCTCTTATTGCGCGATTCTCTGCGCTTTCTTTTTCTTTACTGTCACTCCTTTCCTCTTGACATTCACAGTCAACGTATTTTTGATTTGTGGATACCCAGTTCAAAACTGACCATTCCCCCACAGTGAGGGTATTTAAAAACATTTTTTGCACACTTATTCTTTCATTTACTTTGTTTGGTTTTAAATGATAAAACAACGAGCCATTTCGCCTTGATTGTACACCATCTACTTTTCTTTGTTTAAGCCAGAACTCATCATTTTTCAAAACATTTTCCACTGATAACCCGTGAGGTGTCCATACTGTAAATGAACAGAATTCTTTTCCTGTTACATGGAGTTGTCCTTGTACTTGGTAATAATAAGAGTGAATCACATTTAACTTTAATTCGCCACACTCATCCAGCTTGCAAAATTTTATAATTTTTCTTCGTACAGCATCTGCTGGAGTTAAATTTTTTGCTGCAGCCGGACATTTAACCTGTAACATAAATAAAAATATTACTACCAATTCCCACAAATATTAATAATATACAGTATTTGGAGCTATAAGAAATTCAATATTATATTTTTAAACTCAGCAATAACTTAAAATTATTTAATTCAGTCAATATTATCATACTATATACTTGTTTTAAGCTCCAATTCCTTATAACCGCATATTAAAAATCGTAAACAGTAGTACAAAGTATTGAAAAGCATAACAGAATATTTCATTTTCATGAGCCTACACGCTAATAGTGAAAGCAGGAAAAATGAACCATTGCAAGCATTTGTAAAGAGTGGATCAATCTCCAGCTACAAAGTGAATATGACTCCAGTGGGTTTTCACTCTCTAGTCGGAGGAAAATGAGCTACTTTTTGTCAATGAGTAACTTTTTCATTCATTTTATTTTAGTGTGCATATAAAAATTACTTGATACATAATTTGCCACAACTAATCCCTTGCCGTCTATAATGCCATCAGGTGAAGCAGCTAAAAATGGATGAACTGGATCTACGAAGAGTCCGCACTCTTCCACTTTGGCTCCTATGAGGTTTTCCAGTTCATCTATGGCGTTTCGCTCATTCTCCATGCCATATTTCGTGGCTTTGTTTCCAACGAACGCTTTGTATAGGAGTTGTTCCACTGTTTTTTTGGCACGGTGTAGTTGACTTCATCCTGCATATTTTCCCAAAATTTGATGCCGTTAGTCTCTTTCTACGCTCGTGCTTCCACAGTTCGCAAGTACTCTGGCCACGAGAGTCTAATTCTAACTGGGTCCGGGTTTCGGTATCAAGTTTAAATGAATTCAAAAAAGTATTTTTCTTGTGTCCATACTCCTCTGGTTCAATGTCTACAGCAGCAACATTGCCATAATCATGGTCAGCGCAAAATGAACGAAATTTCTTCGTCCTCTCTTCACGAAAAATTTATTTTCTTGTCCTTGTCCTCCTCCTACATCTCCGGTGCGCCAACGTTTTAGAATGAATTCCCGGACTATGACCAGACGCCAACTTTTTATAAATACGGCGATGAACTTCTTCATTGTCATTAGTGGATAACGAGGACAATTCACTTCTTGCAGTGTAACTGTTCCTCTGCACCAAATTCACTCTCTTTCCCCCAAACCGTTTACACACTTTAGAATTGTAGCATTCTGCAATGTTTGATGTGACGCACTGTAGCAGGCTATAAGTGAAGTTGGCTAGGAACATATTGGCTGCCATAATGTCCTGCCAAACTCCGTAGGATTTAAGTAATTATACATAATTTTCTTCTCCGTTTTTCGACCGCTTACAAATATAGGGTTGGCACTTAGAATGGTCTCCAAATACGTGGTTTGGACCATTCATAATATCTGTCTTTAACTGCTTTAACGTATCATGAATGGGTTGGTATGATGAATTAATTTTATGATGTTTGACTGCTCCAGTCACAGCATGCCGAAGTCTCATCAAACGGCTGAGAATCTTGTCCCTTAATTCTCCTGGAACCGGACCTAAGAGGCAGGGCCGTGCGCAGAATTTTATTTAGAGAGGGGGGGGTTCTATACTTATTTTATGAAATAAAAAAGAAGAAACTTAAATAAGTAATAGATTAAAAATTAATACGTATGGAACATTTTTTTATTATAAAATTGTAAAACTATACTTTTAATACATTTGTAACTCATTCTTTAAACAAAGTAAAAACTTTTTCAAATAAAAACATATATGATCTACTCTTTCAATAAGTTGATGCGTCGAGGTACAGAAAAAAATTCATCTAATACTGAGTTCACATCTACTTCAATGTCTCGATGAATGTTCAGTGATGCCAATCCGTTCAATCGATTTTCACTCATGGTAGAACGCATATAATTTTTCAACCTGCGTAATGTTGAGAAAGAGCGTTCGTTTGTCGAAGTTGTTACTGGTAGTACAGGCATTACCCTCAAGATTTTATGGACATTAGGAAAAGCATCCTCATTGCAGACATCAAGAGCATCGAGAGAATTTTTGATATTTTTGTCCAAAATTCGTCTTCGCCAAATCCGCACTTCACTGATCCATACTTCAGAAGAATCAGCATTCAAAATCGTAGCGTACTTATAAAAGAGTTGTTTGCAGGCTTCTTCATCTAGGGTTGAAGTTTTCGATGGAAAAAGACATCAAAAATTTGTTAGTATCTCGCGATGTTGGAGAAAACGGTCTTCAAGTTGAGTGATGAATAAATCAAGGTATGGTAAATACGTAGAAATTCTATAGTAATCTTCAATATCCCCACTCATAACATTGCAACGTTTGACGGGAAGCAAGTCTCGGCTTTTTTACTTCAATATCGTGCTTTCCACATGTCTGGCGAACTTCTTCAAAAATCGTACTGAAATTTTCTTCTGCGTGCTTTCTCATATTCATTAATTCTTCTTTTACAGAATCGGCCAACTTTATAGCTTCAACTAAATCCTGATTCTCAGTTTGAAGTACTCGACTTAATGATAAAGCCAACGAATGAACTGATTGAAGAATTTTTTATGAAATTTGAAAATCCAAGGTTCCTATTGCAGATAGAAGTTGAAAAGCGTTGGCCGTCGTTTTTGAATCAGTCCAAGAACTTGAGATGACTTCCAAGGCGTCTATAACTGCTGGTTGTAGATGAAAATATATTCCAACTGACTCGTGCTGTTCCACCCATCTCGTCGTACATGATTGTTTCAATTTCTTTTTTTTATCATCACGAAGGTAATCATTTCTAGCAATGGCGTCTTGAAGTGCAAGCAGGCGTTTGGGGTAGTTGAAAAAATTATATACGCTCTGAACAGTGCCTAAACAATGTCTGATCGGAACAGCTTTACAAGCGTCACTAACAACCAAATTAAAACTATGAGCTGCACAATGTGAATACAGAGCTAAATTGTATTTTTCCTAAATATAAGCTTGAGCTCCGTGAAATTCTCCACTCATATTTCTTGCTCCGTCGTAGCACTGACCGAAGAAGTACGTACAATCAATCTGTGAAGTTTCCAGGAACGATAAAATCACATCCGCCAGTCCTTTCCCAGTAAGTTGTGTCGTTGGAATAAAACTCAAGAAATCTTCGCAAATTTTAAATTTACCGTGATCTTCGCTTACGTACCGGATGCAAATCGAATCCGCTAACTCATCTGCCATAAGCGTAAAGGCCTTAGAATCATTAATCTTATTGATGAGCTGTTTTTGTATCATTTGATTACAAATGGAAATTATTTCATTTTGAATACGGTTGCTAATGTACATCGCATTCTTCGGAGAATGCTCTAAATGAAGTGTTAATTTCACATCAGTTGCCGCACGATATCTCAAAAGAGCTCGAAAATTCCCGTCATTATAATCGGGTCCTTGCAGAACGATTCGACCAGTATCATTATTTCCTCGGAGTGCCAATCCTTGTCGACCACAAAGAATCACTGTTTGAACTATAGCTTCCATATGTTCTCTGCTTTCGGCTAAGAAATCTAGTTTCTGCTTCGATAGTAATAAATCGATCGACAACGTAGCTTGATTATCAATATCACCTCTTAATTCTGATTTTAATAAAGATGTTTTGTGGTATTCCAGTGACAAATGGTTGTTAAAGCTTTCTATAGCTTTCTTCCAATTGGTGAAAGGTTTTGATACTAGGTTACCTACTTATTGTCCATGAACTCCTGCCTTCGTGACACCAAACAATACACAGCATTTGCAGAATGCTCCGTTTTTTACCGCCGAATTTCGTTAACCAAGACCTCTGGAATTTTAAATTTCTTGGGCCCGATGCTGGAAATTGATAGGTATCTGGTGGAACCCAAATATTTTCTTGAAGTTTCTTAGTAGAATCAATGCTCGAAACTGCAGGCTTGTCAACGAACAGTCCAATATCGTTTGGGTATTTCAGTTATAGTTGTCGAGGCAGATTTCATTTGCATTAATTTTTTCAAAACGAGCCAAAGGTTGATTATTTATCTGTAAATACCAAATAAGAATAAATATTCGAAAATTATATTCTAATTTCGCATTAATTATATCTGCATGCGCGACGAGAAAACCTTTAGTGCCAAAGAAATAAGCATTTTATACTTACATTTACTTCATCGTTCTCAAGTCGTGGTTTTTTTACTCAGAAATTTCCGAATGTCCATTTTGTTCCAGTAGAACGATATGTTAACGTCGTAACGTGCGTCTTTGAAAACAAACACTGCAGCTTTCTGGTGTAATTAGTTCAGCCTGCGCCACTCAGTATACAAAACAGGCGGAAAGCGCGCGCAATCAAACGATTGGAAATATTTGCGCGCGCATGCGCGTAAACTGACGGCGCAATAGAGCACAATTAAACTGATATATGGAAACAATATGATATATCGCAATCTTCAAGGGGGGGGTTTGAACCCCCAAACCCCCCCCCCATGCGCACGGGCCTGCTAAGAGGTTTCTTTTCTGCCCGTCGACATCTCGTATTTTACGAATGTAATTTCGCAGCAGATGGTTGGTACACTCTATTTTTCCTATTGATGTGCGGGGACCATACGGCTGACACTCAGTTAGCTTTGACATTACACTGCTGTCACCATCGCCTGCAACAATAACGTACTTTATTGTGCCATGGAAAGATAGCTGAGAAAGAGAAGTCACTCGAAGTCCTATGTCAACCCGAAAGTCGTTAAAACGGCGACTTGACAACGACAACAGTGACGACAAAAACTTAGGCGGTGTCCTACCTGAGCGACCAGGCGCGAGCCATGCAAGCGACGCGAAAATAACAAACTATGTTTTCATGCGGATGTGTCCTGCTTTGCGATTGTTGCGAGCGAGAGATCACTCCGCGACGCGATTAGAACAAAATATTTGTTTTGATCGGTTGTCGCGTCGCCCGTCGCTAGACTTCTGTTCAATTCTTGCCGTCTTCTGAGTGTGTGTCTGACATTGTGTCGAGATTCTATTGAGTGTAGGGGAGACCGGGGCAGGTTTTCGCATTTATATGTCTTAATTTTTTGTATTTTTTTCCTTAAAACCTACAACAAACCAAGACATACCATTACACTCAGTGGTATTTCAGCTACAATTAGAGAGTATTTTCTTTGATGAAATATGAACTATTTTTAATAAAAACACCAAAAAGTAAAAGTAAGTCATGTGCGAAAACGTGCCCCGTACCCGGGGCATGTTTTCGCACAGCATTTTATTACCCTGGGGCAAGTTTTCGCATGCATTAAAATACATCTGTAAGGAAAATAACACACATTTTTTTAACACACTCGTATAATTAATGAAAATGACATTGTTTTTGTTTTCATAACAACTAATCTTAGCAAAATTCGGCATCATCGTCACTGTCGCAGTTGAGGCAAACAAAATACGCAGAATCGCCTTTAATGCAATCTTCGTGTGCCCATCGTTTGCAGCGGGTGCACTGTATCCACTGCTCACTTGATTTCGAATTGCTGTATTTTTCCAAGCAATAGATGCAGACGGAGTCAGTCTCTTCTTCATCATCTGACAAATTCTGACGTGAGGTTGATTTCTTCTTGGTGGAAGGTCTACTTGCTTTTTCAGCATTAGCTGATTTATTTTTGAAAAGGCCCTTCTTGACAGACTTTAAATTTGTAGTTCCTTTGCTTTGTTGTGTTTTTTCTAGTTTGATACGTTTTTGCTTGGCCATTTCTTGTTCAAGTCGCAGCTGTTCTTTAACTGGGGTGTCGGTTAAAATACTCGACTTCCTTTTCTTCCGTCCCTTTGTGGTTTCTTTTCGTGGCCCTGCTTTTTCGAGGGGCCTCACATCCTCTGGTGAAGGGCAAGAAGCTACTTGTGATAGACAGCTTGGTGCTGGAGGATTCTCAAACGATTGGTCCAAATTTGGTTCTGAGGAGGGATTGTTTCCAGCTGGAGCAGGCCTGTCAGTAAAGTAGCTCGGCATGAAATCAGAATCCGTGAAGATCAATGGATTCAAAGGAAAAATACCTGACACTCTGAATCCAGCCATAATGTTAGTTGGTGTTAACGCCAGAGGTGCTGCCGATTTCAAAATGGATGGTATATCATATATCCCCATAGGTCTTTTGTTTGTACAAATCCAAGCATCACACGCAGTGTTGATGTATTTTTTAAGAGGTCCATACACAGAACGGTCCAAAGGTTGAAGCTTGTGGCTGCAGTGAGGGGGGAATGAGAGTAAGGTCACACCGTTGTCTTTAAATAAATCTAAGACGTCGGCTGATAAGTGCGATTCATGATTGTCTAGCAATAGAATGCAAGGTTTTTCCTTGGAGCATCTGGCCTGAGAGACAAAATGTTTGGCAAATTTCAGGAAATTGGCTTCCTTCATCCATCCAGAAGGATTTGAATCGCCTTCGCAACCAGGAGGCCCGTCACGGATGAAGTGATCATGGTATCTTACTCTAGGAAATACGAAGAGCGGGGGAATACTATTGCCTGCTGCATTCACTGCAAACGCAATTGTGACGAGATTTCCTCGTTCAGCGGAAGTTAGTTTCCCTATTTGCCTAAATCCACGCCGCGCTACAATTCTATCTGGTCGTTGAACGGTTGTGACGCCAGTCTCGTCAACGTTCCATATATCATTAGGCCCATACTGAAATCGTTGGAGGACAGTGGTTAGGTTCCTGAAAAACAGGTCAACGTTCGTCCGGTTGAAACTTGTTGCCCGGGACATACTAGTTGCTTGAGGAGTTCTGATGGAAAGTGTTTTATTTCTCTTCATGAATGAGGTGAACCAGTCAGGGCCGGCCATTTCATTTTCTGACCAGCTTGGGGGTATTTTGCAATTACATGCTACAGCGTAAGTGTACGCAAATCGTCTAACTTCCTTAGGCGTTAATCCAAAGTATATATCAGATGCCTTGAGCAAATACTCAGCCAGCATTTGTTCTTGGAATGGCTCAAACACCTGGACAGACAAAAACCAACGCAACAATTAGTTTATTTCTCTTCTATAATGCGAGAAATAAACTTGCCCCAGTGAAATCCCTAAGTTCTTAACCTAGTAAAAAATTTAATAGGCTCTATGATAAAGATATAGCGTGTTTAAATATAGGCTACTGCATAAGGAATCTTACCTTCCAGTTCCGTGCGTAGCCAAACTGCGACCATGGTTGAGCTGACTGGCTTGTTGCAGCAGTACCTTCAGTAGAAGCACCAGGAATCGCCGGATCACGAACAGATGGGCCAGGAATTGCCAAATCATGGGTAGAAGTGCCAGGAATCACTGGATCACGAGTAGATGGGCCAGGAATTGCCAAATCATGGGTAGAAGTGCCAGGAATCGCCGGATCACGAGTAGATGTGTCAGGAATCACCAGATCATTGTTTACTGTAGTAGATATAATAGGATTTGGTTGAATAATCACCGCTTCATTTGAGGGATCAGTAGAACCTGGTGCAGCGGACAATTTCTTGCAATAGTTTGCTAGTGTTCTATCACACAATCCAAATTCTGCAGCTACGCTTCTCATACTTCTCCCTCCCCTCACTTCTTTTACCGCTCTCTCCATTGTCTCAATTTCATACTTCCCTCTTCCTGTCTTTCTCACGTAATTGCGAACCATGATGAAACTGAAATGAAGAATGGAAATCGTTAAATTAATTATATTTAGGCCTACCCTAAAAAAAACTGAGGAAATTTGATTAAATATGAAGAGAATTTTAAATTACTATTTATAACCCATTTACTGCCAAATTGTTAATATACAATGCATTTTCACTGTTTTAAATCTTCTTTCAATACATATTTATTGACTTTAAGTGAAAATCAATGAGTAAATTTAGCATGAATTATATTTGGAAAAGACGGGGCAGGTTTTCGATAGCGAAAACTTTGCCCCGTCGCCATATTTTAGATTTAAACTAACCTAATTTGGTTAAAACAAGTGTTTCTTTATCCAATATCTATATCATAAGACACAGAAGAAAGCGCTTTATCGAAATATATCATTCACATTGTTTCAAATTAAAGAAAACGTGTGATTTTTAACTTTTAAACATAACATAAAAACTTACTCACCTGTTCGAAGAACAACAAAAGTTGGCTTTGCTCAACAGTGCGTGCGTCCATCAACGTGAAACTAACAGAACTGCCACTAGGGGGCGTGGCCATCATACGACGCTGATTGGTGTTGCGCTCTAGCGGCTGGTTTAGGAATTAAAGCCCATTCGAAAACGTGCCCCGTGCGAAAACCTGCCCCGGTCTCCCCTACGTTATTGTGTAAAGATGTCGGAGTTTACAGAATGTCTAATTTGTGAAGTACAAAAGAGGAGTATTTTGTGGAACATGAAGGACAATAACTACCACAATAGGCATGCTTCGAATCGCGCATGGGAAGCAGTGGCCATTGCTTTGGGGAAAACAAGTAAGTTTATTTGTAATAACTAAAACTATATCCGTTAAATGTTAAATTTACGACATTCAGTTATGAATTAATTTCTTCCATTTTGTATATGCCGTAAGACTGACACAGTACGTAAGTGTATATAAACTAATGCTGTATGGACTACATGTTTGCAACACATTAAAAGGCGTTTTAAATTTCAATAGTATGTATAATTATACAACATTTAAGTACAATGTTATTTGGACAATAAAAAAGTAGCTGGCATATGTGGCAGTATTTGCTACAGTGAGGGAATGTTCCTTGAAGTACTTAGCCAATGTTCTCCTCGTGGCTGCAGCAAGCCTTGAGACGGCATTGGCACTCCTCCCTCGCCTACCACCCAACACTCCTCGACTGTAGACGACCGGTCGGTTGTCTACGTCACCACCTTCCAGATCTTTAATGACGTTATGTAACAAAGTTATGGATTTGACAATGTGTACTGCTTTTTCCACATTAGTTTCAATGGACTTTCCCAACAAGTTGAATTTAGAATGAATAGCCCCATACGAACACTCTACTACCATCCTAGCTCTTGATAATCTGTAATTAAAAGTTCTATTTTCTACACTATTAAGCAGAGCTGGGCCGGGGAATGGCCTGACAATATACTCCCGCATTGGGAAACCCTCGTCTGCTACCATAACGAATGGGGCCTTTATCGAACTTCCTGATAATATTTTTGGTTCTGGGAGTTTAGTCTGCCCGCTCTCAATGGAGTCGTGGAGTGTAGAGTTAGTAAATACTCCAGCGTCATTTTCTTTTCCAAATGACCCCACATTTACCATAATAAATTTGTAATTAGCGTCAGTTAGTGTGAGTAGACCGATGGAATAGTAAGCGTGATGACAGTAATGCATCGAACCGGATTTTGGAGGGCGTGTTATTCTGACGTGTTTCAGATCGAGCGCTCCAAAACAGTTTGGAAAATGCCACTTCTCCCAAAAGTCCTTTGCAATTGTTTCAAACATCTCCGTAGTAGGCTGCGGTATGTGTATCACAACTAATTTATTCCAAATTGCTTTGCATACTTCAATAACAATAATGGCTACTCGACTTTTGGAAATCCTGAACGTAAATGCAAGCTGCCTGAATCTCATTCCCGTTATTAAGTACCTGTAACAAACAAATATAACAATATCATGAAAATACTTTTCACTAGTAGGTTAGGCCTATTTTTATTTATTTTTTTTGTTACAGGCGAGACTGTGAAAGGCAAATGGAAAAATTTAAGGGACACGTTTCGCAGGGAATTGAAGAAAGTCCCTGGTTATCGGTCCGGAAGTGACGGTGACCAAGCCCCCAAATACACTGGACATTGGCCATATTTTGAAAGGATGCTGTTCCTCAGAGGTGTAATGACGCCAAGGCCTACTGATTCTAACATGTCAGTTACTGATGAAGAGCGAAATGAAAATAACATTGATACCATAACCCACGAATCCGATCCTGATGACCCTGGTAATTCAATTCAATCTCATGTTGATGATGTTGATGTCGGTAGCAATTCAGAAGTTTCACGGTCCGTTAAAAATCTATATACTAGCAACAATGACCAGGTACAAACGGCACCTTATATATCTAAAAGACGTAAATTAACTGGTTCAGAGCAATTTAAGGCTGATATTTTGGCCCTAGAGGCTAAAAAGATTAACATGCTCGAAAAAGACAGTGACCAGAATGATGACGATTTAAATTTCTTCAAGTCATTGCTGCCACATATGAAAACTCTACCAGCAGTAAATAAATTATTTTTCCGCAGTAAAGTTCAGAACATGCTTGCTGAGGAAATGATGAACGCCAACCGGCCCCATTACGCTACATTTCCAAATATATTTGTTCGTACTACTCCACAAACGCCAGTAACTACGCCAGAAACTATTTCTCATGCTACTACTAGTTCAGGAAGGACGCCAGCAAGTACGCCTGACGTAATTGTACATCAAGATCTTAACACAGACGAGACTCAATCTCAATCTATCTGGCTATGGAATTTAAATTGACACTTAAAACCTTACAAAGCTTAAATGTTAATCGTTCTTTTGTGTTTCCTATTCTGTATATACTCATATTGATGGAGCAATTAAAATGATTTCCTAAACTCTGTTCGTTTTTTTATACCTTCAGAGGATATATATACCATAACATGATTAAAGTTTATAACTTTAACACGTAAGTACTATTTTACAGCGGTTTTGTACTTACAAGTCTATATTGATATTGAAAAGAGCCATTTACCTACTCATAATTCGAAGTAAATTAACAAATCACATATAAATATTGTAATCTTATTAGTTACCTCAAAGTCAGCAAGAGTCGTTCCTCCACGGAGATCGGGTTTTGTAAATTCGTCTCCTTGTATTTGAATTCACTTCTTATAACATCAGCTATATAAAAAAAGTGGTCGGTAACATTCCAGTGTATGAATGAAACAACACTGGATCCTTTTCAGCACTTTTCAGTTCATGGAAGAGGTGGTGATATTCCCCGTGACAAAGCCTCTGCAAATAAATATCATCCGTCGGGTTTCTAACCGTTTCTGTTAGTATATACTTTAAATAAACACTTTCACAAAACATAATCTTACGGAGGAGTGACATGTTTACGTGGTCTCAATACTGGACTTGTCGCTTCACTGTCCGCTCAAGTAGGACAGTCCGGTCGCACGCGCGAATATCTCGTCGCTCGCGCCTGGTCGCTCATGTAGGACACCGCTTTAGGGCCGGCCGCCCGTTATCGCTCGCAACAACGCACCTATTCACACCTATTTGTGGCTGCAGGAGGACTGAGCGCTGCACGCTCCGTCGCTCTATCCCTCTGGTCCGCGCATGCGCGCTCCGTTTTTGGTCCCGCGCGACCAATTGCGTAGCGCGTCGGAGCTCCAATTTTTAAACAGTATATAACACAAATCAGGCGGAAAGCGCGCGTAATCAAACGATTGGAAATATTTGCGCGCGCATGCGCGTAAACTGACGGCGCAATAGAGCACAATTAAACTGATATATGGAAACAATATGATATATCTCAATCTTCAAGGGGGGGGGTTTGAACCCCCAAACCCCCCCCCCATGCGCACGGGCCTGCTAAGAGGTTTCTTTTCTGCCTGTCGACATCTCGTATTTTACGAATGTAATTTCGCAGCAGATGGTTGGTACACTCTATTTTTCCTATTGATGTGCGGGGACACTCAGTTAGCTTTGACATTACACTGCTGTCACCATCGCCTGCAACAATAACGTACTTTATTGTAGTCAAATACATTTTCATTTAATACGAGGTACACTTATGCAAATGTTTACAGCCCTCTTTTGTTGCAATGGGTTATGAAAATCAAAGATAAAAATTCTGAGTACCTATGTACTTTCGTCAACAGTTCAAAAAATTATGCAGTTACGTACTTTTATTGTCATTATTTCGTCCAAGGTTAATATACGTAACTATTAAATATATTTCATATATTTTAAAAATGTCAGACAAAGCTCCCTCATAGCCATAAGGCCAAAAACTGTCATTGGAGAAAAAGGCCGTCATTGAAAATGAATAATCTATAAATGTAGGTAAAAGATTATAAATTATCTTACAAGAGAACCTGTAACACGAGTAATACACCAACACTGAAAGGCCACACGTTATAAACTAGCGAAAGCGGGTGAGGGGAAATATCCAGCAGGCAAGGAAGCTAGAATACCAGGTAGGGTTCACGCGCATCTCCCCTCTCCCAGCGGCGACTGTGCCGCGTCGTCTGGTACCCATGCCCCGGCCCGCCACTGGGCACCACAATACTGAAAGGCTACACGTTATAATCTAGCGAAAGCGGGTGAGGGGAAATATCTAGCAGGCAAGGAAGCTAGAATACAAGGTAGGGTTCACGCGCATCTCCCCTCTCCCCGCGGCGACTGTGCCGCGTCGTCTGGTGCCCATGCCCGAGCCCGCCACTGGGCACCACAACACTGAAAGGCTACACGTTATAATCTAGCGAAAGCGGGTGAGGGGAAATATCCAGCAGGCAAGGAAGCTAGAATACAAGGTAGGGTTCACGCGCATCTCCCCCCTCCCCGCCACTGGGCACCACAACACAACTTACATTCCTGAGTCTTACTGCCGACTGCCTTACTTAAAAATGATAAAGCATTTATTATTATTTTACCATAAATAATACAAATATTTTACCATAATGAAGTTACAAACATATATATAATGGACAAAGACACTTTATTTATATACAGTACAATTAAATTAAATCCAAGACTTAAAACATGTAGGTAACACTTACTGGTAAACACGTTTGCAGTAATCGTTTTATTTAATTTTAATACATCCTTTATGTTGTTTATTTTCTTCTACATTCTATAAGTCTTATTCTTGTTAAATTTAATGTACGCTTTGTAGCACTATGAATGCGTTGTACTGGCTGAAAACAAAATCTTTATAAAGTAACATATTTGTTAAATTATTATACATTTATCAACTGAAATAGTAAATATTATGTACTCTGATTGAAACACTAATTGAAATACTTCAAATTATTAAAAACATAATAGTGTAACATTTAAAAAAAGCAATATTAATATCCTATTAGTATTTACGTATTTATGTTTTACAACTTACTATTCAAAAATAAATAACGTGTAACAATTACCTGATATTTACTGAAGTTATTACAAACTGGCTATTTTTTACTCTTCTTTCGCCCGTCATCTGAATCAGTACATATGTACCTTTTCAAAGTTTTTTTTTCTTATTCTCAGATTTCATTCTTATGAATGTTCTTGTCCGGACGTAACACGAAATAGCGAATTCGTCGATATCCGGGTACTTTAACGAAAGGATTTTCTGTAAGTTTGTCATCACATTGTCACCCTTATTTAGGCTATCACCATGGTAAGTATTCAAGTCTTTTTCCATGTTACAAACTATTTGAAGCCAATTATCTGATGGTTCCATTAGTGATCCCCTTGAATATTGTAGAGAGCCAATCTTGTTTGTCTGTAATGTTTTGACTTGTAGGATGATCATAAATATACGATGTGATCAGTTTATTCTTTTTCACCCTAAACGCTATGTAGGGGAGAGCGGTGTAATACCGTACACTTAAGCATTATTATTTTATATCTTTATTTTTTATACTTCAATAAAAAAGGAAATCATCTCATTTTGAAGGAAATTTAATTTTACACCAATTCATTGCTTCATATTTGGAGTTCTTAACTAGCTTTGAGTGTTAAACCGATTTTACAAAACCCTTACACTGCACGGTTGGGGCAATACCGTGCACTAGTTACCGCCCTGTGCGGTATTACCCCACAGTATTGCAAGGATTGTGAAAAAACATAGAAATTTTAATCCACAGTTTTATTTTAACATCAAATTATTTTGTTTTAATTTTATAATGTAAACTAATTATGCTGGCCAAAGTCGCAAATGAAATTCTCAGCTGTGTCACGTCCACTGCACTCAGAATGGGCCCAACCACTACATAAAACACACCTGAACCAAAGTTCTTTGTTTTTGCCGTATTCGCCACAGAGTAAACAGACGGAGTCATCTTTTTCTGCAGTCGGTCTTTGACTGGCGTTCCACTGAAAGCTTTAGGATTTATGTCATCTATTTCGTCATCTTGACAGAGCTTCTTTGTATCCAAATCGTCTTCTGATGATGATTCAAAAGAGATGTTTCGACGGCATTTCTTCTTTTCAACTTGCTGATGGCCCACCTTCGAATCACCCTTCCTATATTTGCTTTTTCCTTTAGGTTTGATCTTTTATTTTCGTAAAGCTGATGCACTCTCACTTTCTTTTTTCTTTTGTAACTTTTCTTGTTTGATCTTTGCAGCATTCTCCAACTTTTCTTTGTTTGGTGTCACAGTACAAACAAACGAATGTTGTTGTCTGGCACTTTTCTTTAGTTTCAGAGGGCCGGGTAGTGGTGAAATCTTTTTGAAAGGTAGACTAACTGTTGCATGAAGTTCCAAGTCCTCGTCTTCATCATCTAAGTAGAAATCAGTGGCTGTGCGTGAGGTTCCAGGTACGGCTAGCTCAGTGGCTGTATGCGAAGTTCCAGGGACGTCTAGCTTTATGTACCGTGAATCATTTGGAGAATAAAAAATTCGTAAAATAATAAATAGGAAAATTTATGAAAAACCACATATGCACAAATATGCCAAAATATACTGACAACAAAATGTGATGTTACTTGGTACATTAAATCTAGAACAACCAATGTTAAAAATATATTAATAAAAAGTGATCCGAGGTACAACAGTCTCCCCTAAAACATGTTTATATCCTATTTAAGTTTAGATTCGATTGTGTAAAATAAAATTAATACCATTACAAAAAAGAAAACTTCATTCCACCCAATTCCACCGGCAAAAAGACTAGAGTCCGTGTAGCACATAAAAATATAGTATTTAATTACAAAAAGTATTAAAATAATAAAAAAATAGTACGTGATTTTGTACTCAAGTGTTCAATTAACCGATTACAACCAAGACTTTAGTGTTATGTATTTTATTACATCCTGGAAAAGGTTTTAAACTTTAAAAAGTGTCCCCTGTAAAATTTGGTTTTTGTGACTTATGTCGTTTTCCTCTGCACTCTTCATATTTTGAGATGTGACGTTCTCCATCTAGATAGGTAAATACGTTCATGGTTTACAATTTATTTTAGTTTAAGTTATGTCGTTATTGTATTAGTAATTGAATCCCTTTTTCAGGTTATGTCGACTGTTTATTTCATTATTTTGAGCTGTGTCATTATTCAAGTTCTGACTTACCGCCTTTTTCAGGTTATGGCAACCGTTGATCTAAACGGTTTGAATTGTGTCTATTAATTTGATTATTAACTGTTTTGAATAGTTTATGTCGTTTGTGTTATTAGATCATTTCTGATTGTGTCACAACCTATTCTTTAATTATGACGACAATCTGCTTCATTTCTCCCTCATTTTGAGTTCTATCTTCGTTTTGTTGGACTGTTCATCGTTGTTACTTTCCAACTATGTAGTCAGAATTTAGTATACTACTTTTAGCATCTCATCGCAAATTCGTTGTTTGTGTTGCAGTTGCATCATGGAGTCAAGGGGGCGGATGTTTGTGAAAGCTGCCTTTGATGTCATTAAGAACAAAGCCGAAAATAGAAAACATTTTTCTGAAACTTCTTTGTCTTCTCCCAGTTCTACGAAGGATTATAAACAACAAGAAAAAAACACAAATTTAAAAAAAAGTTTCAACCTGAATTCTGTCCGGCAACAGAGAAACATACTTTTGAAGAGGTGTTTAAAAAATACAAAATATTCATAATGAAGAGAATAAAAACGTCCACAAAGTAGATGTCAACCAAAATAGAAACTCTGGAAAGAGTAAAAACGATGTAACAACACAAAGCGTCATAGTTGGAGATAACAATGTTAGGCCTGCCCCTTCTGCATTAGGCTATGTGAAATGGAAGATGGTTATACAAAACCTTTAAATAATAAATCTAATACAGAAATCTGCTTTAATAATAATGAAATTGAAATTTCCTGTATGCAAACAAACAAGACTGTTAAAGACAAAGAAGATCTTGGGAAATATACGACAGTTAAAATTACATCAGAAAGTAATTTACCGGTATTGGCAAAACCTAGATGTTCTACATGGCAAGATGGTGACAGGAAAATTGAGGAAGAACCATTTAAACTAAGATTAATCAAAGTTAGACCCAATGTGTATAGACCCAAATGTAATTATAGTTGTAGTCAATCAAATAGTTCAATAGATGTAGATGACACTGACGAGGATCCCAATTTTTACTGTTCCTCAAATGACGAGTCAGACTTGGATAATTCTTATAGTGATTCCTTTGAAAAAGGAGGAAAACGACAAAAAATACAAAAAACTCAGAAATTTGTACATTTGTATAAAAAGGGCCAACAGCTAAACAAGAAAATAGAGACCAAACCATTGGTCCGAAAACAATTAACAGAAAAGAAGAAAATACCTAAATATAAAAGTAATAGCGTAAGCGATATGGATAGTATGAATAATAATGAGGTAGTCCTAGAGGAAAACTTAGAAAAGAAGAAGAGTAAAAAGATTATATCCAACCCTTCAATATGGAAGCGATGTGTTGCTAAGAAGCAAAGAAATACAGGAAACGGTTACACAAATAATAATTTGAAAGATCCAAAATAAGTAAAAAAACAAACGAGAAATGCAACCCCCGTGTTCGGACAAGTGTAAACTTAAGTGTACCACAAAAGTTAGCAATGAGTCTAGAAGAGACTTGTTCAGTAGATTTAGGAACTTAGGTAACTTGCAGTCGCAACGCGAATATATTTCCCAAATGATGACCGAAGTGAAACTTCAGTATCGTTATCAAAGGGAAGTTAACAATCGCAGCCATAATAAGGCATTCCATTTTATTGTAGAATGCAATAAAATACGTGCGTGTAAACACTTTTTTAAATCTACTCTGGATATCAATGACAGGCCGATTCAGAAGTTATAAGTAAACTTAAAGATCGGTTCCTTGAAGAAAAAAAAGAGGAAAGCACAACAATCATAAGCAGGTGGATCCTAATATTAAAGATGGTACAAGGGAATTTATACTCCGAAAATTAAAAGCCATTACCTGCGTCAACAGTCATCAAGGGAATTTATAGAAGGTGGGAAAACACTCATAGGCTTGTACAGATACTATAAAACTGCTTGCGAGCAAAATAATTTGCCATATGGACAAGAATCAATGTTTAATAGAATATTTAACTATGAGTTTAACGTTTCGTTTTTTGTGCCCAAGAAGGACCAATGTAAGTTATGCACGGCATACAAAAATTCCGAGCATGAAAATAAAGAATGCTTAGATAAAATGTACAGCGAACATTTAGATGAAAAAGAAATATCAAGAATCGAAAAGACAAAAGATAAGGCCCTAGCCATTGATAACAAAAATGTTGTAGTTTGTGTCTACGATTTGCAGGCTGTTTTGTCCGCATCAAAGGTTAATTTGTCTGTGTTTTATTACAAGTCTAAAATAAACAGTTACAACTTTACCACAAGCCAGTTAAATTTACAGAATGTCCAGTGCTATTTCTGGCATGAGGGAGAGGGGCGCCATTGAAATTGCCTCATGTACATTTGACTTTTTTTTAAACATTGCGCACAAAACTAATAATGAAAACTTAGAAATAATATTACATTCAGATAATTGTTGTGGGCAACAGAAAAATTCAATTGTTTTTCAATGTACTTGTATGCAACACAGGTACTTAATATTAAGTCCATCACCCACAAGTTTCTTATTAAAGGACTCGCGCAAAATGAGGGCGATAATATTCATAGTGTAATAGAGAAAAGTGTAAAAAGAGCCCTTAAATCAGGGCCTATTTACATGCACGTTGAATATATCATAATTATACGATCTGCCAAAAAAACTGAAGATGCTTACAATGTAAATGAAATGAGCCATACTGACTTCATTGACTGGAAACAGGTGGCCAAAAAGATTGGGACAAATTTTACTTAAGGCGCTGAAGTACAAGGAGCATCGAATCAAGAAGACTTAAATACACAAGACGACTGCAATTCAAAATACTATAGGAACATAAAAATTGCCGACATTAAAATAATCAATGTTACCAAAACCGAACCAAGAGTTATGTTTGTGAAAACATCATACAAACAAATATTTCTTAAAGATTCAAGTTGACATGGCTATTCCAAAAAATCAGACAAATTCAGAGAATTTTGATAAGGTAACTGTAAATAATCCTATCAAAAGTCGTCATGGGTGAAAGAAGTCGTCCGATAAACTAGCAGTTTCTTTTAAGGACATTGTTTACTCCCCAGCATACTCAGACAAGCTTCAAATTGGAGAGAGGAAGAAAAAAGACATTGAGGATCTGTTAAGATCTCGTCATATTCCAAAATTTTATGAAGGATACTATAATTCCATTTGTAATTGACTGTCCTCCGTACAATACACATTTAATAATGACTTCGAAGTAATTTTGTGCTTGTTATTATGCCATTAAACTTTTTTTATTATTTTAACCTATGACCTATTTGATACTTTTATATACCTTTGTTCTTTTAAAGTAAATTATTGTTTTATAACAAAAGATGTGTCGTAAATTTGAGTGTTTATTATTTCCATCTGTCAGTAATATTTTACCTGAATAATTATTAGCTTTCAGTTTAAAAAACTTCCAAAATATAACTGGTTATATTTCATGAACACTGACACAACTCAAAGTACCGTATGAATAATTTAAATTATATCTATATTAATGTAAGTATTAAGTTAATTAATGTGTTAATAATTAGGTAAAATGTTTAAGAAAATTAGGCGATAATAAAATTACTAAATTTATATATAATTACAAACCTTATTTAGAACGTGCTGAAAAATGACATGTTTTTAGTTGTGACACTATTGTATTCGGGGTGCGATATGAAGAGGAACAGAGACGCATACGAGACTTGTAAGAGTCAGTTCCAGAACCACGAATTAGACGATGTATTATCTGTCTTGAGTGATGTGAATGAATCTGAAATTATTCAAACCTTTAGTCAAGACAGTGATTCTGAAGAGAGCATTGGGGATCTATTAGAAGAAGACTATGTTCAAGAGCGTAGCGGAAGGAGTTTATTAGCAGCCGATCGACTCCAGGACATAGCAGCCGCTAGACCCAGTCTCCAGGACTTAGCAGCCACTAGATCTAGTTACCAGGACATAGCAGCCGCTGAACCGAATCGCCAGGACTTAGCAGCCACTATACCTAGTCACCAGGACTTAGCAGCCACTAGATCTGCTGGACCCAGTCACCAGAACTCAGCAGTTACTGGTACAGGTAACCAGCAGTTATTACAAACGGGTGCGATAATTAGTCCATGCTATACTGGTGAAATAACAAGATTAAATCCCAATCCTTTGGTTTGGTCCAACACTCCTCAAAAGAAATTATCACGAGCTAGAAGTCACAACTTGATAACACAACTTCCTGGCCCTAGGCGCGAGGCAATCAGAGCAAAGTCAGAGCTAGAATGTTAGATGTTATTTTTCCCAGATTCTCTAATGGAAAACATAGTTTCATGTACTAACAAGAAAATTGCCCAAATTAAGGCAAATTACTCTCGAATTCGAGATGCCTAAGAAACTGACTACGTTGAAATGAGAGCATTATTAGGCTTGTTGTATCTATCTGGTGTTTGTAATTCAGATGTACAAAATACTTTAGATTTGTGGCGCAGTGATGGTTTTGGAGTAGAGATATTCAGACTGGCCATGGGAGTGAATAGTTTTAAGTTTTTCTTGCAAAACACGGTTTGATGATGTAAGTAGTGATGACAGAGAATTTAGAAAGTCCCAAGACAAAATGTATTGCTTAAGAGAACTGTTTGAAAAGTTTGTTCAAAGCTGTCGGCAGCACTACTCTCACGGAGCATTCGTCACATTGGACGAAATGCTGCTAAATTTCCGTGGCAAGTGCCCCTTCCGTGTGTACATGCCAATTTTTTATTTTAGCCTTTACCACCGGCGTAATATCGGATGCCATCATCCGTGTAGTAAAAGTTCCAGTGCATCCTTCGCTCCTTCATCCGCCAGCTCGTTTCCCGGAAAACCCACGTGACCCGGTACCCAAACAAAAACTACGTTGACGCTTTCACATTGTAGTGAATGTATGGATTTCCATATATCCCGAACTATTATGTTCTTTGAGAACATATCACTGATACCCTGTAAGCTGTTGAGGGAGTCTGTACAGACCACTCACCTCCCAGTTCTAGACCAAGTGATGTTGAGGGCATTCTCTATGGCTGTTAGTTCCGCTGTAAATATAGAGGAATCATTAGGGAGACTGAAGCCGTAGCGACTACCCGCAGTAACGAATGCACAACCCGTCCTTGAATTGTCTTTTGATCCGTCAGTATATACAACACCGCAGGGAGCTAGGCTGCATATAATACGATATAAACCAGGAACATTTCGTATTAAGGTTTGGGCACTGACTGATTCTAAGACTTTTTATGTTTCTAGTTTAGAAGATTTTATTACGAATCAGCATAGAGGGCCCTTTGCTTTGAGCACATCCACTCGTGATGTAGTTAATAAAATGACTTCCCACATAGCTTACACCGGCAGAAATGTCACATGTGATAATTACTTCACTTACATTCCCATTGCACGTGATCTTCTGCAGAAGAAGTTAACACTGGTTGGTACAATCAGAAAGAGTAAACCAGAAATCCCTCTAGAGTTGATCACTGAAAACGAAGGGAACGGCAGACCAGTAAAGAGCTCCATGTTCGCATTCACACAAACTGAGGTATTGCTATCCTACAAACCTTCAAATAAAAAGTTACTCCTAGCTTTGTCTACTTTCCATGACACAGGTGACATTGACGAAGAGTCCGTCGAGGGCTGCAAGCCCTCCATCATTACATTTTACAATAAGACCAAATGTGGTGTTGATGTAAATGATGCCATGCAAAAAAAATATTCCTTGTCAAGAATCTCTAAACGTTGGCCACTAACACTGTTTTTTTCCTTCTCAATGTTGGAGGTATTAATGCTTATGTGATACACAAAGCAAATAATCTAAGAGTAGCTAAAGACATAGTCCTTCCAAGAAGAGTGTTTCTCTCAAATCTAGGGCGACAACTTTTGACAGACCTTGCACAAAGAAGAAGAAATGACAAACTATCATTACCTCGTCAAATCAAAGACAGATTAGCTGACATATTCAAGATTCGACCTGCTCATATTTCTGTCGATGTGCAGCAGGCTCATCAAGGAGGCTATGCAAAATGTGGTATAGGCCCGAGAAGAAAAATCGAAAAACAACAGGTTTTTGCAATAACTGTCAAGACACCGATCTGCAAAGAACACACTGTGGCTGCATGCACAAGATGTTCAGGTGAACCAGAAGACGCCAATAATGAAAGTATGGATTTTGAGTAGAAAACAAGTTCATCAAGTTTTCAAGTTTCATACTAAAATTATTCTTCCTTTTTTACACAAAAATAAATGCACAAGTGATAAAAACAGAGTAGGGCTACACAGGTAATTTAAATATAATTTTGTTTTCATTTTTATCAAAAGTTAAATAATTTATATAATTTTAGAAATATTCTTGTATATTAGTGTAGTCCTAGTTATGAGTAATAGTATAAAGTAAGTTAAATTGAATCGGTCATTTAAGAAACCCCACATCTCCATTTTTTTGGGAAATTGACTTTATAATGGATTTTGGGTCCTCAACGTAGAATACATGTTTTCCTTGAGAAACCCCACATCTCCTGCAGTTCCTTATGGCTAATATAGTAGTTGGAAATAAACAGTCATTTTAGAAACACCACATCTCTTGGACATGTGAAATTTCTAAACTGACTGGGTGGCGGTTGGTAACCATGCAGTCACCCGATGTTTTATTCTTATTCTTATTATTCTTTGGCAAACATTAGTGTGTTGTTTACTTTAGTATTGCACAATGAGTTCCAGTGACAGTTCAAGCGAAAATATCTTAAATAAGAGAAGAAAGAAAGGTAAAAGTAAAGATTATCAGTTTGAAAAGATTAAGAAAACCAGAGTACACAATGAAGAGTATGTTAGTTTGAAAGGAAAAATTGTGAAAGCAAAAGAACATGGGTTTCACTGCAAGTAAGTACTACTAAACATAACCTATTGTTCACATCAAAAAATGAGCAAGATGCTTACTTACAGAGCCTTATAGAGTGTAGACCTATTGAAAGAGTAAGACGTAGGGAGCTTGTAACACAAAATGTAAGCCTAAAGCCCACTCATTTAAATATTCAATTTCCACGAGCAATGGGAAAACTGAAATTTGCAAGACCGCATTCATGTCCATTTATAGAATATCTCCAGACCGAGTAAGATTATGTTCATTGTTGTCAAAAGGCAAAAATCCAATAGATTTACGTGGTAAAAACTCACATGGAAGAGCTAAACCTGGCCACATCATTCAAGCTATTCGTGAGCATATAGCATCTTTTCCACAAAAAGAGGCTCACTATACTAGTAGAAGTTATCATTATTTAAGTGCTGATTTGAATGCAAAGATTATGTGGAACTATTTAAAGTGAAACACCCTAATCTTGAAGTAAATTATAAGTATTATTTAGGCCATTTGAACGAGTCTGGACTGTCATTTGGTAGGCCGCAGGTAGATACCTGCTGCAAAAAATGAAAATAAAAAGTCCATCCTTGGGTGAGGCAGCAAAGCGAGTGTACGTTGCAGAACTGCTTGTACATAAAAGACGAGCACGTAAGTTTCATGAAACTTTGAAAAGTCTCAAAGAAAAATGCCTAAATGACAGTACAGTAACAGGCATATGCATGGACTATATGCAAAATCCATATATATATCTGCCTCAAGAGAATTTAAACCTATGTCTTCGTAGACCAACTGTAGTAAGGTCCCATCATCTTCTAGGTTATATATACAGTGTTCATTGTTTTGAACTAATAATATCGGTACATTTTCATAGCTAGGTATACATAAATTTGAACCATTTACAAGTGGTTCAGTTGCAGTAGTCTTCAAAGCTTCATTTAAGTAGGCCTACCATTACTAAAAGGCGGCTCCACACGCTACGGAAAATCCGAAGGCCTGCCTCAAGGCGCCCGGCATCGAGGCGAACCTAGAAATAAACGGGTATCCACACGCTGCGGAATATACGAAGGCCTGCATTGAGGCTTGCCAGTTAGTTCGCGAAATGGCGTCAACAGATGATGACGATGCTCTTGCTGTTGTTGAATTGCTCTTAGCTGTCAAAAGTAGTGAAAGTAAAGTGAAGCGAAAGTTGTGGACTAAAGACTGGTTACAGAAGAGAAAAGTTTATTCCCACGTAAATTTATTAAAAGAGCTGAGGTTCAGCCCGAATGAATAAACCATCCGAAAGATTGGCACAATTATTTACGGATGGATGAGGACACATATCTTAGGGCCGCAATTTTACCTCATGAAAGATTGAGTGCCACATTACGATTTATGGCTACAGGAAGATCATATGAAGATTTGAAATTTTCTACTGCGATATCACCGCAGGCTCTCAGTTTCATTGTTCCAGAAACTTGTAAAGCTATTTACAAAGTACTTCATAAGGATTATATGAAGGTAAGTTAAACTAATTTATTATTCAAAAATTATTTTATTGTTTAATAAAGAGACATATAAAGATTAAATTGAATAATGTTACACATTATTCATAGGTGCAATTATTGTTCATCATCAGGGAGGTACGAAGAAACAAAGCGTGATGCCGTAATACCTTCATCTGCGTCGTTATATGGTGACAGTTCAGTAGGTGTCCTAGTCAACTGGGTGAGCTGCTGATAAACGGGAGGTTTCTTTGTCTTTCTTCCTCCAAGTGAGTAATTGTTAGGTGACAGTTGATTGGGTGTACTGGCAGATTGGGTAAGATGGTACCCTGAGGGTCCCGGAGACTGTAGTGGCATTCCCATTTGATTGTAGCCGCAATATGAATTATTATCGAAAAAGGTGGTAGAATTAGTAGATGCACTTTGAACGGGCAGAGGGACTTCGTGGTGTTGTGGGAATCGCGGCACTTTAGTTAAGCCATGAGAACTTGTTAATGTGCCCATTTGAGCATGAAATAACACATCGTTTATAAATTTCTCGGCTAAGATTCGTTGTGGAACCAGGACCTCGCGTAAAACATTAGCAACGTTTTTACAGAAAATGTCACGCCTGTCTTCGGAAGGTCGAGGACGCTTGAAATGTTCATTCACAGTCTGTAGCAATTCGCCTGTGAATGTTGCTTGTTGCGTGGGTGTCATCCTTTTTAGAAGCGTTGGACGGGGTCGAGATGTCGAAGCCGAAAAACGTCTTCCATGCGAAGTGTCATCTTGTGGTGTCGGCGATTGTACGAGATTGTACTCGTACATGATCTGTATGGAAAGAGTCGTTACTGTGTTCAGTATTATCGGCAGTCGCTTGATTTTCATCCTAGAAATTAAATTGACATGTCGTTAGTACTCAATATGTAGCAAGTAAATGTAGACAGGGAGTGATGAAAACTGATTTAAATATTAAAATTTTACTGTGTAACTCTGAGCAGAGATAAGTTCCCAGACATTTATATATTATTAACATGTATGACTTTCCTTTTCAGTTTCCATCAACCTCTGAGGACTGGAAAAGTGTAGCGAAAGACTTTGAGGGCAAATGGAATTTTCCTCATTGCCTAGGAAGTATCGATGGAAAACACGTTAATATAATACCTCCGAATGGAAGCGGCTCTCGATATTACAACTATAAAGGTCAGCACAGTTTGGTTTTGATGGCAATAGTTGATGCAAACTATAAGTTTATGCTATGTGATTTTGGGACCAACGGTAGAATCTCAGATGGAGGAGTGCTCCAAAATACAAGTTTCTTTGAAAAACTTGAACTACATGAACTAAATATTCCGGCTGAAGAGACAGTCCGAAACGCCGCTACAGTTTTGCCTTATGTTTTTGTAGCCGATGATGCGTTTCCTCTGAGACAAGATATGTTAAAACCCTTTCAATTAGCAGATACAACCACCGATGATAGAAAAATATTTAATTATCGTACATCAAGAGCAAGACGTATAGTTGAGAACGCATTTGGGATTTTGGCATCCCGATTCCGTATATTTCATACAGCAATAAATTGGGAACTGCAAAACATTGATTGGCGTGTTGTTGTTTACATAATTTCTTACTGCAATATGTGCCAAATCGGTATGCCCCTCCTGAATGTTTTGATCGTGAGAATAGTGACGAAGGAACTGTGACTACGGGGTTTGGGACAGGTGGTTGTATGGAACGCTTGGAACGCAGGAACTGTGGAAATACTACGAGAACTGCTAAAGAAATCAGAGAAGCTTTTATGGCTTACTTCACCAACGAGGGTGCAGTTCCTTGGCAAATAAACTACATTTACGGAAATCAAGAAAACTCGGATGACTGAAATAATATGAACGTATGTTTTTATGTAATGCTGAGTAATACTATTTTATTACATATGTTTAAAATCTATACTCACATGTGTAATTTCTTAAATGATTTTGATCTTAAATGTTGGCATCTAAAGGTTGTAATTAAAAACTGAACTAACAAGTATAATTTATGAGTCTCTTTACTTACCTCATTCTCAGAGTCATGATTATCTATATTGGAGATAGACTGACGAGGTGTTTCTTGGTCATTCAAGAAACGTAAGCTTTCAAAATACCACAACTTAGGCTTGTATACTTCGTATGCACCACTGCCGGTTTTCATGGACTCTTTAATTTTTTTAACCTCTTTTCGAAAACTGCTACGCATATTATTAGTTTTTTTAATTACACAGTCTTTGTTTGCTAGAGGCTCCACTTCTTTCATTTTTTCCAGTAAAGTGTGGTATGCAGCTTCCCTTTTCGGCCGGTCATGATATTCCTTCGAAGTAGTTTGCCACAAGCACGGCAAATCTCTGAAGAGAGCTATAAATTCCTCTTGATTTTGTTTTGCACGGGCCGTGATCATCAAAACAACCAGACACGGCACACTACGTACCTGAACGACACACCCACTTGTATGTAATGTTCACAAAAAAAACTTATAACGTATAGGCCTACGTAGAGTGAAAACAAACTTCACGCGTTTGGACACAAACACTTGACTGACTGCACTGGGGCGCCTCAAGGCCAACCTCCTTCCCCCTCCACACGTTCCGATCGGCCTTGAGATACAAGGAATGAGAGGCAAACCAAATGAAATTTCGAATTGGGATTTCTGGCCTCCAGGCGTCGGAGTCACAGGTTTACCTCAACAGAATTCTCCATACACACGTTGGGATTTCCCTCGAGGCCGGGCGCCTTGAGGCAGGCCTTCGGATTTTCCGTAGCGTGTGGAGCCGCCTTAATACAGTCTGATAGCACTGAAGTTTTTGTAGGTTTAGCTTTAGAGCTATGGGGCAAATTTACTGTTTCATTAGACTTATTACTTACAGGCATTTTGTACTAATTTCACCATAAGTTCATCTCTTGAAGGCATCTTCAGAACAAAAGAGAATGTATCACAACAAAACAACAAAATATAACCTCAAACACCACATCATTTGTTTTGCTTGGATTTGGTTCGTAAAACCAAATGATCTACACACGACAGCCTAAGAAAACTTAAAAAGCAACTGAATTAACAACCAGCTGTGCGCCGTTGCATTCTGCTCCTGGTTTGTTATGGCAGTAACTACAAAGAGTAATGGTAAAAACTAAGCAAAACAGTGGTAAGTGTTGATTCCTATGTGAGTTTAGCCGTAAGTGAAAATGACTAAGCCTAAAAGCCGTATCTGCATCACATAGCCCACAAATAACTTAGTAAATGTCAGTTACACACCATTTTGCTTAGTATTTCCTCTAAAAATTGTACTTACGACATTTAAAATAGGCAGTTTTTAAATATGTTTTCATTTAATTACGTCTAAAATACCTTTCGATGGTCTAACTCTAATACCACGTATCTTACAACAATGAAATTTTACAGTACAACAAAAAAAACTTCATATTTTTGGTATTTAATAATAAATTAATTTAGTTTTTTTTATGTAATAACAAATAACAATAATACATATTTTTTCAACCCTATTATAATTAAATGATGTTCATATTTATAAAAGAAAATAAATTAGATTGTACGAGGTATTAGACCCAATTTTTTTTAAGTTACGTGGGATTAGAATGTAAGATATTTAAAACTGCCTATTTTGAAAAACGTAGTATTTGAATTTGATATCCAATCAGTTACTTGGTATTAGATGAATAAAAAGGCATTCAAATTCAATATTGTTTTAATTTACAGAATAATTATCTGTTTAAACAATATTTTTGTCCGTTCTCTGATCTACAAAAAGTTGTATTAAAAATATACAATACTTAGGCTAGTTAAAAAATAAAATTCGAACAGTCTTTATACCAGTCTTTTGTTTACTGAAAACAATTGTAATACTTAGATTAGTTTTAAACATACCACCTTAAGAACATGTGGGCCTTAATAATATAATGTAGGTAGATCCTTAATTATTGAACAATGTTTATGTTTATTTTTAACTTTTTTGATTGGATTTGATTGAAAGGTTATTGTTCTTTTCCTGGGCATTTCTTTATCATTCTTAGTATATTTTCTTAGTATAACTAACAAATTCATACGGAATGTAGATGTCCTTTCCTTTTAAGGTGCGCTCTATTTGGGCGTGAACTGTGTCACACTCCATTTGAGTGTGACCCTTTATCAAATATTTTTGTTCTATTTGTATATTGTGGTTAATTGAAAAATACAACAAAGCATTTGACATTGTCTGATTTTTATTTTGATAGGTACAGCCATCACTGTAAATCACGATAGGAAGTTTAGGAGCCAAACATTTTTCCTCAAGGTAATCAATGAGACAGGAAGTAAAAGTATTAGCAGTTAGCTCACATTCTGTCTCATTAAACCAATAATTGGTACAGTCCCGAGTGGCCAAGTCAAAAACAGTAAAGTTGTGAGAGGCAAGCTTGGTTTTATAGAACATTGGATTGGCTTTCGTTAAAGGTGTTATTTTCACAGCTTGAAGATCGCAAGTGAGGCAATAAATCTTTTTTGCTAATGATAGCTGTTTGTCTTTTTCCTTTTCTTCTCGGGCTCTTTCTTTTTCTTTTATATGCTCTTCATAGACTTCATGTTCGATGTGTCCCAGTTTATAAGAACAGCATGCGTCGCACTGGTCTTTACGTGGTCTGAATAGGGACAAGTTTAGTTCATTGAAAACTTCGTCAAAAAGTGCTTTGCTACCCCATTTTTTGTTTTGATCGATCATTTTTTGTTTGTATGCGCGATACATTTCGCTTTTTGAAGCCCAAGTAGGCTCAAGGTAAAGTTTTTTAGTATCACGCCTGGCATAATGAGAAGGCAATTTAGGGACGCTCTCAAACCACCCTACCAAGTCCTCCCTTTTTTTAGAGTTTGATTTTGGTATTATTTTTTCTTTCAGTTATTGAAATCGATGCTTCATCAGTTACAGTTGGTGATAGAGAGCCATCAGCTTCTTCTTCTCGTTCCTCTTTGTTATTTTTATTAATCCAATTCAGAACCATCCATTCGTTTGAACCTAGTGCATGTAGGAACATAGTCTTACAAACACGTTTAGAGACACCATTATGCTTCAGGTTATAACTTACAGTGCCACTTCTCCTTGAGGTAGTCTGTCCAGATCTTTTCTTTGGTTCTGTAATGGAGGTGTTGCATTTAACATACATTTCCTTCTCTTTCCAAGTAAGTTTCCAGAATATTTCAAAAAGGCTCTTTCGGTCATCATCAGTAAATATGTTACAGTGCCTTTTATCACTTTTGTGGCACATTTTGGACACACATTTTGCACCCATTTTTTTCCTTCCACCTCAAAGTTGGTTCTTTTTACTATTATTTTGTTCTCAGTCTTTTTTCTTTGGTAGCCAACAAAAGGCTGTCCAGTCATTCTCTTTAATTTTGTCTGGTTTTTTCCCATAAGGAAGGGTTAGCCTTCTTATTTCTCTTTCTTTTTTCCTTACTATCTTTATTATTATCATTTGGTTCAAAATGTATTAGGATGTGTACCTCTTCGTTGTGCTCTACTGCTTCTTCCGTTTTTTTCGCCTTCTACAATATCTTCTTCTCCCTGTATATCTGCACTTACTGAACTGTCATCTCTTTCTATTTGACCATTTGGTTCAAAATATTTTAGAATGTTTTCCTCTTCATTAGCATCATCCATTCTGTCATCTTCTATATCTTCTTCTCCCTGGATAACTGTTGGTGTTGAATTTTTCTCTCCTTCTATCTGATTAAATGTTTCATTATTTTCTACTACAGTGTCAAGTAATGAATTTTCTCCAAATGCCATCATATAATCTTCATCACTGTCATTCCTAGCATCTCCAGTTTGCTCATTATCGTAAATAAATTCTATATAGTTTTTGAATAGATCACTGATATTAACATTTTCTCCAAGAACCACTACAGCATGATCATTCAAAGGAATAAGATTTTCTGAAGTAGATTCATCTTCCTTAACCTCTTTTTCCCCCGAAGAATAAGCATCTGGACCGGACGAGATGTATGTTACAGCACCTGCAACAATAAATCATAATCATGTAAGCGGTAAGCATAAGCTTTTCAATATGCAGTAAACTGCCTATTGACTTGAGAGATTAACAACACTCAGTCGCAGTTCCGAAACAACTGTCTTTAAACAAATGTGGTGAATTTTATAATTTCACAGCTGGAGACAGGCGCACCCATGTGAACAATGAGACGGTCCATTCCAAAACTTACATAATCCAATTCCTGAAATATGTCAGGAAACAATAAAAACGTTTAATTTAATAACTTTACAGTAAAATGTTATTTTTGGGTGTTCTTCAGGTGAAGGATACATGTTTTTATATAATAGTGTAAACCTTTTTCACTTTAGATGTCTAGTTTTTTCCAAAATTAACATTAAAGTTTGGATAATGTTAGTTTTGCCCTGACACCAATGGATAAAGTTATTTTTGGAAAGATGGTGTTAGGATAAAGTTAGTTATGTCATGATACGTTTTAATTTTGGCTAACATAAAACACTTAAAACAAATTAAATTTTGTGATTTTGACTAACTTGGGGGCTATTCTTTTAATTGACCATCACTGGGAGTATGGTGAAATATAAAAGAATGGTTATTTATATATTGTTTTTATTATACATCAAACACGTCAACAACAACAAGTACAATCAAGGGCAGTAAAACCTTTGTCGTCTTTAGGAAGATCAACCTTACTAGTTACTACAAAATAAAACAAACTGATGACAACTGTTAAAACAAATTGAGGAAAGTCCCACTGGTAGAACTAATTTGTAGTCTACTAAGCTACAACATCATCTTCTTGGGCTTGGTGACCTTCACAATACTCCTCCACACCTGGTACTTCCTCTTCTGTGATTCCCTCGTTTTCCATCATCAAACTTTTGAAGAACTGAAGGTCTTCTTTTTGATCCCAATCATCACCAAAATGTTTTTTTAGTAATTTTGCGATGTCTGTTAATTTTTCCTTTTTGATTGGAACTCCTTTTGTGACTGCTGACAAAACTATATCTTTAATAGATTTACCTGGTTTTGTCAAACACTTGGGGTTTTCGCAATCGGAGTTGTAGCTCCTCTCCCCTTTGACCAACACCCTGTTGAATGTTTCTGCTGAAAACAAATCTCTTAACAAGACTAAATTTAAAATGCCATGTTTTCAATGGTTTTAAATATTCAGCAGCAGTTTCTTTCCAGCTATAAACTGAACAGTCTACACCTAATATGCGTACTGTACCATGCTCAGCAAATAGGTCAATGTAGGTTTTTGGATTAGTGATGGTTGGTATCTTTCGAAGTGTCTTCTCAATCCGACCAAACACTCTATCAGAAGGAAGGAAAGAGTGGCCAGGTACAGGGAATATAAGTTCAATATTCTTGATATTAGCAGGGGCAATGTTCAACAAAAAGTAGCTTAACATATTCACCATTCTAGAATTACGATTCTGCCCCCCACAACCATCAGCGCACAATCGAATTGTCTTAAACGAATTCAGGTCACTTTTTGACAAAACATCAAAAATTATGGAACATATTTCATTTGAACTTTTACTGTGCTCGTTTTCTTGCCATGTATATATAAAAACATTCTCATTTGTTATTTTTGCTATTGAAGAACCCTTCACTACTGTACAGTTCTAAATATACAACTGGCGGCTATAGTAAGCTGCCTGGTCCGGTACCTTAGGGTTAACTAAATTCTTTTGGCAGTCAAATGAAAAGGTAACCATATTATCATTTTCCTCTCTAAGTTTGGCATAGAAAGCTTTACCTCGAAGCTTGTGAACTCTCAACTGAGTCATCAATTCTACTTTGTGTACTTGGTTCTGTTCAACCTTGATTTTCTCACGCAGTTTAATACATTTTGAGCAAGCATCAGTCACTGGTCTACCAATTCCAATATTGTAACATTGGCAGAAAATATTCCTGAAGAAAGTCCTTTTGACTTTTAAAGACTCGTTTCACTGGAGTTGTAAATTTTCCAAAGTTTTGAAATATTTAATTATTCACAACTGAGATATTGCCTGGAACTTCTTCCTCGGCAATAGTGAGATTCTACTCCCTTTAGCTTTTCAATAAATGATTTTACACTTTCTCTTTTAATGCGGAATTTCTCTATGAGCCTAGCGCCACCTCTTTTTTCAACAGGCATCTGTCCGGTGGTGGTAAAATTTTTCGCAATGTTGTTAACACGAAATCTACTAACATTTAAAATTCTGAGAAATGTTTTCTGACATACCTGCATCTTAAAGTCCTTGGTCCCCTTAATTTTTACTAGGTACTTAACTGCGCCGCTCTTCTTTCCACCATTTTGTTTGGATCTATCCCTTTGAGGTAATGACACTTCAACATGTTTCAAGATGAATGTATCTTGCTGAGTCTTCACAGGGTATTTATAAAATGCATCATGGAACTCCTTTACGTCAGACATCCTTAGTGATTTACATTTGTATGTTGGGCCATTATGAAAACATCTTGGAGGTTCTGGCATTTGAGTAGGCATGTGCCTGAAAACAAACAAATTCATCAGGCTAAAGGTTTTAAAGAAAGTAAAAATTAGTTAGAGCTATTTAAACAATGACCACACATCTACAACAATGACCGATGACTGGAAAACAACAATCGACAACTTTATGAAATCCGGACTCATGCTTATCCGAACTCACATTAGTTAAAACTCCCATTAATCCGGAGCTTAACAATTGTTTGGCTGGACTATCTTGTAGTTAAACAGATAATTCAATAAACCTTAGCCTACATAAGCCAAAATTGTACGTTATTATTCTGCTTACCGTACCTTTTTCTCTTATCCTTTGTCTTTTTCCATTCTTCAGGATTTGATTTCCTTTTCCTTGATTTATCAGGTGGAGTTGGTAAAATGGTTTCTGATACGCTCAATACAACTTCACAATTAACTTATTTAGATTGTAAAAATATTAAATGAATACAGAACAAATCACAGGCAGCTATACAGAGGCAAGACAAATTTACAAACATAAGCAAAGTCATGTGACTGAATCCAGGACACCCATTGGGTAAGAGGATAAAGATAGTTTTGGAATAATAGATTATTAAGGGTCACATGACATTAATAAAGCCATCCCATTGGCTGATGGATTATGCTAGTTTTGGAATGGCATTACTGAAATTAAGTGAGTTTTGGAAATGACACCTAGGTTTTAGCATGAAATATCCATATGATACAGTTAGTTTTGCAAAGATATGACCTGACTGCTTGATTCCCCTCTTTCTGCTAAATGCAGTGATACCAATAACTCAATTTAGAAAAAAATGGATTTTGTGAGTTTTGGAATGGACCGCCTCAATTAATACATTATTTCCTATTAGAAAAACATTATTAATAGAATTCTGTTAACAGAATAGATTTTTGTTACTTAATTTGGTTACACAATTTCAGTGCAAAACGAGTATGTTTACTAACTACCAATAAATTAGGAAATAGGCCTACTCGAATTTGGACCTTGAGCCAACTAACCTTAAACAAAATCTTGTAAGTTAGGTTCGTCTCTCCATGCCTCCTCCTTTGCTCTTTCTTTCTCTGCCCTGAATGTTGTCTGACCAGGATAATTCCGCAAAACACCTGAAATCAGAAGTTGCCCTAGAAAAAATTTCAAACTACTATGCAGCATTGCTAGATTTTTTCAAAGTTCAAAAATAGTTTTCTCATTCACTAAACAATAAGTAAGCATATTTTTTATGAAATATTCAAAATTTAATGTTTTATAACAACAGTCCTTTTATAAATTCTACTCTTCTGACACAATGGTATATGGTGTGACAGAAGTGGCTGTAGAAGCAATGCACTCGCCGAGATTCTAAAAAAAATCCTCCCCTTACTCACATTTCTCTGCACCTACAATCTTTGATGAGGGATTTGACAAAGAAGCGTTGAAATGGCTTTGTGCCTTGACAGAAAGCAAATATACCACAACAGTTTTAAGTTTAATTTCCAGCAATCTATTTTAAATTATTTTGTTTTACTCACAAATATTTTTGTCACTATCCTGTTCCAACGCAGATAGCAAGTCAAAACGAAGGAGTCTTCACTTCTCGGTTCATCCATTTTGTTGAACCAAAACAAACATAGAAATGTAAAATTTCTTGTCAAATATTATTACTATGTAAAACTTGGAGGATTAACACTAACCAATTTGCAAATTTTTAGCATTGTAACCATACGATTAGAGTTCTAACAACACGTATCTTATGAATAGCCTTATGCGATTGTATATTCTAATAGTACGTGACTTTAACAAACAATTCTAATAACACGTATTTTAGTGACTTACTCTAGACTTTTCAGATCTAATAACAAACAACTTAACCTCAAACTTTGTATGTAGATATATCTATAAAATCAACTAATAAAAGGCTAAAGAAAGAGTTATTTTATGCAGTATGGTTATTATATAACACTAAATATTACACAGTAATTAGTCAACAATAAATAATTATTATAATGTCTATGAAACGAGGAACATTATCTGGGCTTACCTTTTCACAATGCATTCCATCCAAGTTAAGAGGTATTAGAAGGAAGTTCTGCCAACTGCAAGATACGAGGTACAAAATTCCCGTGATTTTAAGAAATTTCCCGTGAAAATATTGTTACGAGGTCTTGGAATTAGATGTATGCCAATGCCAGCTATATGAACAGCCAAAAAAGTAAAAACTGAAATGTTAGAAGTTACGAGGCATTAGAGTTAGACCATCGCTTAGTGTTACATTCCAAATATTGTGTAGATTTACAAAACATTATTAACTCAATTTCGCAAAAAATGTCAGTTACCCCCTCTGTGCTTAGCAGGGCAGTATAAAGTTAATGTTTTAAAATTAAAGTAACATAAACATTGAAGAACGAACCACTAAAACAACAGACAAAGACCGAACAAACAGCAGTAAACAACAACCACGTGGAACGGAGTAGGCCGGCGCGTGGCAGCTAGTGAGTATAACTCCAAAAACAGATAAAAGAAAAGGACGAATTGCTCACAACATAGCTGATCATTCAGTTATAAGAACTCATATAGAATCCTTCGAGCCTACCATAGCTCACTACAGACGCGAACATGCTCCCAACAGGAAGTATCTACCCAGTGATATGACAATTAATGTGATGCATCAAGACTTCAAGGAAAAACATCCAAATATGAAGTGTTCATATGAGCTTTACCGGTCTGAACTTTCTAAAATGCATATATCGTTTGTGAAACTGGGCCATGAAGAGTGCGAACAATGTGAGCACTTTAATATTCATCCACACAAAAAAGATGACTTAAAAAAAGATTGTGAAGAATGTCAAGCTTACAAAAGTCACATAAAATTGGCAGAAGACGCCAGAGTGTCATATAAAGAGGATGCTGCTAAAGTCTGGGAAGAAGGTGAGCTTATATACTCAGTTGACTTACAAAAAGTAATTATGCTACCCCGCTGCAACATGTTCAAAAATGTAGTTTTCACGCAACGTCTGTCAGTTTACAACGAAAGTTTTGTGCCTGTAGGCAAAAACAGAAAACAAAAAAGTGTCGCTGTCTTATGGCATGAAGCTTTAATGGGACGAAAAAAAGAGGAAATTATCAGTGCCGTTCATAAATTACTAACAACATCAGAAGCGCGAGATGCAAAAGTGATAACATTGTGGATGGACAACTGCACTTCACAAAATAAGAATTGGGCTTTTTTTTCTTTTTTTTTCTTTTTTAGTGTACAGTGTCAACAGCCCTGACGTATCTGCAGATATTATTACTATACAGTATTTTGAACCTGGGCACACCTTTATGTCGGCGGATTCATTTCACCATAGTGTGGAAAAATCTCTTCATACGATGAGAAAAGTTTACGACTTTTAACGACTTCAAGACTGCTGTTGAAACTTCATCGAAAAAAGCAAGTGTTCTTGAGATGACGTTGGAAGACAATGGAAAGACTTTTCTTACACAAGAAAGAAAAATGATCCTCGACCTTACATTTGTGACATTGTTAAGGTGAAAGCAAATCGAGGTGACAAGTTTTTAACATACACAGCTAAGATGAATGACTTGTGGCAAGAACTCCATTTTCTCAATAAAAAAGCTAAAAACAGTGGAATCTTTACTCCAGGAGAACAACCCCAACAACCACGAGGGATTTCACTCCATCGGAAAACTGCAATTCTTCAAAATCTTGTGCTTGGTAAGAACAATATTGTCCCTGAAAATAGATTCCACTTTTGGAACAACATTCCAGTTACAGACTCAAAAAATGACGAAGTAAGTGATGATTGACTTTAAAAAGACTGAGCTTACCTACTACATGCAAGTTAACTTATTACTGATTTTTTTATTTCTTAGTATATTAAGTTAAATTGGCCTAATTTAGTTTGTTGCATTAACCAAGAAAAATTAATATTAAATTATATTTCATTTCGTTTAAGTATGACCTAGGTATTTTGTGATTGTATTTTAGGATAGTTGTTTTTTCCAATTAATGTTTAAGTTAATGATGAAGCGTTCATTAAAAACATGTTTAAAGCATAATGCTGAGTTACTGTTTGCATATTGACTGAAATTAAGCCTTAAGTGTTTTATTGAAGTTTACATGTTAAAGTTTTAAATTTAATTGTAGCCTATTACTTAATACAGCACAAAGTTTACCAAACATTGTTCAAGTTATTATTTCCAGAATTGTTACCACCTCTTTTAGTTAAATATTAAGTCAGTTATAAAATAGGCAATAGTTTACTGATATTGTCTGCTCTACAACTAAAATAAAAAAACGCCGGTTTTATGAATTATTTGAAAAAATCCACATCAAATGTATCACAACATTTACAAATCAAATTTTTAATGCATTGGCATCTTACTGTTGCTCTTGTCATAATAGTAGGCTTAGAAAACATAAATAGACAATCTTTTAAATAAAGTGTTCTATAAAAAATATCTTATTGAAATGGCATCTGAATTTAATTGAGTTACTTGTAATTATTAACTGAGCATTAAAATATGTTATATTACTAAGCGCATTGGTTGTAACTGGAGTATCCTTGGCTATTTTAGCCGTATTTGTGTTTAATTACCCCAAAAGTAGCTTAACATATTACAGTTACCACCAATAAGCTTAGTAAATCAGTGAGAAAAAAAACAGCCGTAACTGCTGCCAATTAAAAAATAAACATAAATTTAAGGATTTAAAACAGTTTTACAAGAAAGGAAAAAAAAATAATAAAACAATTGACACAACTTGCGATACCTCAATCGTAAAAACACTCAAATGGCAGAGGGTCAAACTTAAAAACCAATTTTCCAGACTTTGTTGATTTGGCACTTACCCCCTCTGTGCTTAGCAGGGCAGTATAATGCCTGGGTGTGCAGTGTTTGGTTGCAATAACTACTACCGCTCTACAAAAGGAACTGATTTGAAGTATTACACGTTCCCCAAAGATGAAGATTTGGCAAGGCAGTGGATGCAGGCTTGTCGGAGGAAAGACAAGGTATTGAATAAATATTGAAAGAGCCAGAATTTATTCAGTTCATTTTAAATGTGACTGTTTTGTTCAACCATTGCAACACAAGTTGTTGTCATATTCTCCTAAAAACTTAGAAATTTGAGAAGTGATGCAATACCAACAACACATCTGCCGAGTACTGACACAATTCAGGATACTTCCGCTCGGCAGCAGCGATACAAGGTTAAAGAGAGAAGTTTTGGGAAATGCTTCTAATGTAAATGCTGTCTCCATGCGAAAACACTAAAAGTCGTTTGATAGTTCTGTCGATGTCGATCCTGATAGTCCCCTTGAGATCACACATAACTGTATTGGTAGTGAAAAAATTTAAAATCCTTGCAGAAGAAAACTGTAAACTTAAAGATAAAATTCTAAAATTAAAAACTAAAACCGAGGAGCTTGAAGTCGAAAAGGCTTCTGTCTAGTGCCAACTAAAGGATGTTCAAAAATCCAGCAATTTTGATGTCAGTGTCAAAGAAATTTTGATTAAAGTATTTTTTCCTGGTCAAATAAAGGTTTTAACGAGTAACAAAAGTAAAATAAAATGGAGCCACGAAGATATTTGTTGTGCAATAGCATTGAGGAGCGTTGGCGTAAAGGCCTACCGGTACTTAAGGAACAAATTAAAGTATCCCTTGCCGGTTCTGAATTCTTTACGAAGATGGGTTTCGTCATTTAAGTGTAAACCAGGAATTTTGAAAGAAGTTTTATTGGTTATGGAACACAATAAAAGCAATTTAAGTGATCTACAGCAGTTTGTTGTTTTATCATATGATGAAATGAGTATTAGTAAGCAAGTATGTTTTGATCGGAAAACCGAATGTGTTTTTGGACCTTATAATCACGTTCAAGTCGTAATGGCGAGGGGGTTGAGCGTTAGCGCAAAGGCCTACCGGTACTTAAGGAACAAATTAAAGTATCCCTTGCCGGTTCTGAATTCTTTACGAAGATGGGTTTCGTCATTTGAGTGTAAACCAGTAGTTTTGAAAGAAGTTTTATTGGTTATGGAACACAATAACAGCAATTTAAGTGATCTAAAGCAGGTTGTTGTTTTATCATATGATGAAATGAGTATTAGAAAGCAAGTATGTTTTGATCGGAAAAACCGAATGTGTTTTTGGACCTTATAATCACGTTCAAGTCGTAATGGCGAGGGGGTTGAGTGGAAAATGGAAACAACCTGTTTACTACGATTTCGACAAACCCATGAACAAAGGAGTCTTGTTCGAAATAAAAGAATCTGTTGAAAGGATTGGATTTAAAGTCATTGCAGTAACGCTGATTTGGGCGGTGAAAATCGATCTCTATGGAAAGATTTACAAATATCCCCAACAAGCAACTCATTTTCAAACCTATACGACGTTTCGCGTCAAGTGTTTGTTTTTGGAAATGTACCACATTTATTAAAATTGGCAAGGAATCACTTATTGGAAAAGGGCTTTGTAGTTTGCGGCAATGCACACATAACTAAGTCATGTCTTTAACAATTACTACACAAACAACAAAACTGATTTAAAAATTGCATTTAAACTAACAAGTGAACATTTATTTCCTAAGAACAAACAAAATGTCAAACTAGCTGCTCAACAGTTATCGAATGCAAATGCAAATGCCTTACGATTTTATGGTTGTAAAGGCCTACTAAACGGCAACTGGAAGGATACGGCCGATATTTTACAGATGTTTAATGATTAGTTCGATGTAATGAACTCTAGTATCCCATATACATCGCTAAAAGAAGAATGCGCTTTTGGTGTACATTTACCTTACCAAAAGAAGATACTAGATGACATCTCCAATTTTATTGAGCAGTCTCTTGTGTTCGGTCATAAAAAGAAACTACCTTTTCAGACATAAAATTTGGTAACGAATAAATCCCTGATAGATTTGTATAGCTATTTAAGTGAGTCGCACAACTTTCAATACTTGTTGACTTCGAAACTTAATCAAGACGTATTAGAAAACTTCTTTTCATTCATCCGAAGTATGGGCCGTACACATGACCATCCTAACGCCATTCGGTTTATGTATAGAATGCGGTGGTTTTATTATGGGAAAGCATTCTACAACAGTAATGTCAGTTAAACATAACACTGAACCCGACAATGAAGAGTGTTTAGCCAGCAGTGACATCACAACACAAATAACACTTCTTCAAAACGTGCTAACCTCAAATACTTTATTGAAAACAAAAGAAGCAAAAGACCTGAATGAAATAAACTCTGGTGTACCTCAGGGAAGTGTACTAGGACCAGTGCTGTACTTAATTTTCACTGCAGACATTCCAACTAATCAAAATTCTTTGACAGCAACATTCGCCGATGACACTGCCGTACTGGCATCCCACTCCAACCATGTTGTAGCGTCACAAATTCTACAAACTAACTTAAATTCTATCACAGTTTGGCTTAAAACTTGGAGAATTAAAGTGAATGAAACTAAATCTGTTCACGTCACATTTACGTTGAAAACATGACACCTGTCCACCAGTGTTTTTAAACAACATTCAAATTCCTCAAAGAAATGAAGCTAAGTATCTGGGTGTACATCTCGATAGGAAGCTGACTTGGAAACCACACATATGGAACAAAAGGCTCCAATTAAATTCAAAATTTTCAAAACTAAATTGGCTTTTTGGGAACAAATCCCATTTATCAATAGAAAGCAAACTTTTGTTGTACAAGACTGTTCTAAAGCCCATCTGGACGTACGGAATTCAACTGTGGGGAGTTGCTTCTACATCAAATATTGAAATAATACAGCGTTTCCAATCTAAAGTTCTCCGAAAGATATTACAGGCCCCATGGTATGTTCGTAATGAAGTCATTCACAGAGACACGAATATCCTTTTTGTTACTGAAGAAATTCCAAAGTTCTGCATCAGGTATCAAAACAAATTAAACTCTCATCCTAACTACTTGGCTATTAATCTGCTGGACAACAGTGACCATCAATTTCGCCAAAAAAGACATGATTTCTTAAACTTAGCTGATCGATTTTAAAGATGAACAATCTCTTAAATGTTTATGTTAATGAACTTTGATTTGTTTGTTGTATATAAACAGATTGTAAATAAATTAAAGTAAGAAAAAAAAAAAAAAAAAAAAAAAAAAAAAAAAAAAAACATATCAGCTGACGACCATTGCCAACCTGACTATAATCATATATGCCCTGTCTGAATGTTACAATGCTTGACAAACTTGAATCTCATAGCTCCGAGGCGTGCCTCTCCAGTGGCTCAGATCATCATTTCTAAGCCACAGAACTCTAATTTTCCAGATCTCAAACAAATTATCTGAACCAATTCACCTGAGTTATGGTGTCCCACGGGGCTCAATTCTCAGCTCTAATATTGTACTCCATTTACCAGTGTAACAGCGCGAGTGATCCCGAGTTAACCCGCAATCGGTCACCCTGTTACATGTATCCAACAATTTCAGTTATTTTATTCCTTGGCCCTTCCAAGACAGACGGTACGTTTGAGTTCCATTATATTCTGAGGCCTGTAACAACTGGCATAATTTCTGTGGTGTTCGGGAAAAAGGGGTTAAGTGCCGTTTTATTAACTTGCGGGAAATGCAAAAACAAAGTTTGAATGTTTATTTTAAATCTGGTTATTATTGACTGAGTTCATAATATATTGTTTTTATTTCTATAATTAATGCACTGTTTAAATATATAATTATCTTAGTTAAATAATTGTTCAGTATTTTTTTTATTAATTTTTTAAAAGTTGTACATTTCATTCCCTTTTACCCCAAACCCCCATACACACCCCATATTCCCCGTATACCCATATTCTCTAAATATTTGTGATTTATATCTCATTGAGACAGGTGAATAATAACATGAAATACAGAACATAATCTTTAATGAACATTTCCTACATGACTAGTACATGTACGTTGACTACATCAGTCTTCACTCTCTTGACCTTCATTGGTTATATCTGGGAGAATGTCTGGTTTGTCATTTGATGGAAGGATGTTGTAGTAGTCATGGAATACGGTTGGTATGAGATTTAGCATACTGATTAAATATTTTTTCTTCTTTTCAGAGATCGGGATTCTTCCACTATATGATAGCGGTGGCATCAACTTGTTTCTTGACTGCCCTGCTTTGATCACTGAGATGGATTTAAATGGTACATCTTTATCCAAAGTGTCTTTGTAGAGTACTCTATGTGAATTTTTAGTGAATCGCATCCACTTTACATTTCGCCATAAAAAAACTGTCTCCATTGTCATCATAGATTTTTCCATTCCTCGCAGGAATCCGTAGGGGTCTAATCTTTTCTTGACTTGTTTCATACAGACCAGCGTACTGGAAAAAATCTTGCATTTCCACAACTTTAAATTTAGTCTTTCCTCCAGTTTGACGAACTAGTTGCATCCAATCATGAGGATGGAAAATGGGTGCATCTTGTTTTTTCTTTCTTTTTTCTATTTGTGCATGGTCACCATCGCATTCCATGTGTGTATGTCCAGGTATCAAGAATTTGTGATCCATGGTTTCCAAATGGGTATGATTTTTCACTGTTGAAAGGAACATGGCAAGCATATTTGAATTTCTATTCTCGCCTCCGCATGTGTCTGAATACAAAATAACATGTTTCAGCTGTTCAGGAATATTGTTTAGGTGTTTAGCCACACACGACCCTATCTGATTTGAACCTCTTCCTCCATCTACTTCGCTCCACATATAGCAGTAAGCTTGGTTGACTTTGCTGTCATGGATTGTCAAATTGAAGGTCCATAATTGACGTTTATAAAATACCACTGAAGACTGAAGATGAGGGGTTGGGAAACATTGTTGAAGGTCAAAGGTTAATGTAGTAGATTTGTCATCATTCATGGTTTTCTTTTTGTCATTCTCTTTAGATGTGTAAGCTGTGTCTGCTAACTCATGATGTTTTGCTAATGCATCCTCAACCAGGGTTTTCTCATCACCCTCAGTGCACTGTATCTGCATAGCAAGTTTTTCACATGTATCGTTTTTAGGAGATTTTATCGACAAATTCATTTGATGGAACAATTTTTCATATACTGTCCGACTTACTGGAGGATTGGATGTACATTTTTCTTTATACTCCCTATATAAAGATGATAAAAGTGTAATGAGAGGGCAGATACCGCTTCTCAGAATGTCTTCGAGAGTAATGACTCTAGTAAGACGGTACTGACAAAATGTGGTCTCGAGCACTCTTAATTACTTCATCAGCTAAAGCATTTGTTGGTTTATTTTTTCCTCTGCCATCGTTTGCAACTACACCAGCAATGGATTTTTGTGACTTGCAACATACTACTTCCAGAAACTTAGCACTTAAATCAAAAACTCTCATAAAGTATTTCTTACAAATTTGACAAAGCTCACCTGAGATGCGTAAATGATACTCATGTGTAACAGATCTATTCTTTTGTTTCTGTGTATCAACTACTTTTTGTTTTGAATGTACCTTCTCATGGGTTGTGATAAGACTAGCAATGTAAAAAGTTCTTTTAGAATATTCCCCTATATTCCAAAACTCATGGAATAACTTTTCTAGTGTCTTCTTCCAAACGTAAAAGTGCCGTTTACATTTACGTTTACAATCCTCCAAAGGTCTCAATTTTTTCCCTTTAATGTTTTTTACCACTTTCTGTTTCATATTCCTTTCCTGAATTTCTACTTAACTTTCCTATTTCCCTAAGCTTCCTAGATCTACCTTTTAAACTAACCCTTTCTTTTCTCTTTTTAAAAGGTATATCAACACCTACTTGAATTTCCTGTAACATTCAGCTTCCACCACCAAGTTGTTGGCATCATCACCTGCATGATTTGGTTTGGAGCTTGTTGGTACTTTTCTCTTTTTGGTATTCTTAACAACAGGAACATCTTCATCGGACTCTGAAGAACTGTAGTTTTCTGCTAAATAAGGCGGATTTTCATCTGAGTCCAACCACGTATCTGGATCCATGTCTTCGAGGAAATCTGAAAAAAAAAACAAAACTGATAATCATGTACTGAAACATTTTCTTGTAGAAGTTATAATAAATACTGTTTATAATATTTATTTCAACAAAATATCATGCTACTTTTTTAATGATAATAACATTAATGTAATCCTAGGGATAACATTAGATTGGTAATCTAATCAACTCAAGCGGCAGTTTAAAATGTATTGGAAGTGAAAACTGGAAGCTCACTAAACACAATAGCCTATTCATTCATTGTAAATATCATAACCTAAAAACTTAAAGCCGTATATAAGACTATAATAACAACGTAAATATTAACTTATCTGTAGATGGTCCTGCTTCAATTACATCTTTTTCTCTTTGTTTACACAATGAAATTAATGTGTGAGTTCTATTTTTAAACATATTATATTTCTTTTAAGTAGTGTTTAAAACTTAATAACTTTAGTGTCAACAATCAGAGAAATATAAAATGGTGGGAAAGTATGGAGTCGATTTCTCAGCTGTTAACTATCAGATGAGTGCTTTTTTTCAACATGTGTTTTTCTAACTTATCCCCTTTTACACAAACATTGAGTTTTGATAGTGTCGCCTTTTGTGTTCGGGTAAAACGGGATAAGTTGACATATCCCATTCTTCCCAAACAGTAATTCTCCCTCAGTGAAGTAACTCCTTTTTCACAAGTAAATAGAAACCTCCTAATATTCTCTTAGAATTTATCTCATTATACCCAAACACAGCTGGGAATCTCATGAACACGATACTGTACTTAACTCATTTTGCACAAAAAATGAACTTATCCCCGTTTTCCCGAACACCACAGATTTGAGATTTGGTCAATTGATGCTTGAAGGTACTCTGGAGTACCATTAAAGTTCTGCAGAAGTCAGTTTATCCTAATAGTTAATGATTTTGCTACTAGGAAGAAGCACTGACTAGACCTGTACCCATGACAACCATGCATTTCACATCACTGATTCTTAATACATTTTTTCCCTGGTCTAGCAAATTTATGGCTCAAAACTATGTATTTATATTTGTCTTGTCCTTTTATGTAAACGATTCATATTTCTTTACGGCTGAAAACTTGCCATAATTTAGATATTTACCAAAACATGTGTGTTACTTCTTTGTACTGTCATGACTATATATCAATTTTGCAGTTGTCAGCTGTTCAGATTGTTGTCTGCCAAGTTGCATTCTGCTT